>NW_016808887.1:190949-203043 GCF_001698545.2 Rhinopithecus bieti | reverse complement strand
TTTTTTTTTTTTTTTTTTTTTTTTTTTTTTTGAGACAGAGTTTCACTCTTGTTGCCCAGGCTGAAGTGCAGTGGTGCAATCTTGGCTTAGTGCAACCTCCGCCTCCCAGGTTCAAGCAATTCTCCTGCCTCAGCCCCCTGAGTAGCTGGGATTATAGGTGCTCACTACTATGCCTGGCTAATTTTTGTATTTTTAGTAGAGACAGGGTTTCACCATGTTGGCCAGGCTGGTCTCGAACTCCTGACTTCCAACTGCCTCAGCCTCCCAAAGTGCTGGGATTACAGGCATAAGCCACTGTGCCTGGCCTGATTTTCTTTCTTTTGGGTATATGTTCAGCAGTGAGACTGCTAGATCATATGATACCCCAAGTTTTAGATTTTGAGGAACCTCCAAACTGTTCTCCATAGTGGTTGTACTAATTTATGTTCCCACTAATAGTATACAAGGGTGTTTTTTTCCTCCACTTTCTCACCAGCATGTGTTATTCCTTATCTTTTTGATATAAGCTATTTTAACTGGGGTGAGATGATATCTCATGGTAATTTCTATTCATTTTTATGACAATCGATTATGTTGAGCACCTTTTCATATGCCTGTGTATCTCTTAGCCATTACTTCTTCTTTTGAGAAATGTTTATTCAGGTCTTTTGCCCATTTTAAAATTGGATTATTTGGTTTGTTTTGCTACTGAGTTGTTTCAGGTCCTTATATACTCTGGGCATTAATCCCTTGTCAGATGCATATTTTGCAAATACTTTTTCTTAATAGGTTGTCTTTTCACACTATTGATATCCTTTGTAATGCAGAAGCATTTTAGTTTGATGTAATCTCATTTGTCTATTTTTTCTTTTATTGCCTGTTCTTCTGAGGTCTTATTGAAAAAAATCCTTGCCCAGTCCAATTTTATAAAGTGTTTCCCCTATAGTCTTCTAGTAGTTTCATAGTTTGAGGTCTTAAATTTAAGTCTTTAATTTATTTTGAATTAATTTTATGTGTATGGTGAGAGATGCTGGCCTAGTTTTACTGTTCTGTATGTGGATAGCCAGTTTTGCCAGCACCACTTACTGAGGAGAGTTGGGAGCAGGGCCCCCAAAATCTGGCCATAAACCAGCACCAAAACTGGCCATAAACAAAATCTCTGCAGCACTGTAACATGTTCATAATGGCTCTAACGCCCACACTGGAAGGTTGTGTGTTTACCAGAATGAGGGCAAGAAACACCTCGCCCACCCAGGGCAGAAAATCGCTTAAAGGCATTCTTAAGCCACAAACAATAGCATGAGTGATCTGTGCCTTAAGGACATGCTCCTGCTGCGGTTAACTAGCCCAACCTATTTCTTTAATTCAGGCCATCCCTTGATACTTTTAGTTAATCGAATATCCATAGAAACAATGTTAATGACTGGCTTGCTGTTAATAAATATGTGGGCAAATCTCTGTTCAGGGCTCTCAGCTCTGAAAGCTATGAGACCCCTGATTTCCCACATCACACCTCTATATTTCTATGTATGTGTCTTTAATTCCTCTAGTGCCGCTGGGTTAGGGTCTCCCCAATCAAGCTGGTCTCGGCAGAGGAGACAGTCCTTCTCCCAATGTGTGTTTTGCTACCTTTGATGAAAATTAGCTGGCCCTGAACATGGATTTATTTCTCTATTTGATTCCATTGTTCTATGTGACTGTTTTTTATGCCAGTGCCATGCTGTTTTCATTACTATATTTTGTAGCATATTTTGAAGTGGGTACTGTGATGCCTCTAGCTTTGTTCTTTTTGCAAGATTGCTTTGGCTACTAGAGTCTTTTCCATTTCCATATGGATTTTAAGATTGTTTTTTCTATTTCTGGGAAGAATTTCACTGATATTTTGATAGAGATTTCTGAAGAATCTGAAGATTGCTTTGGATAAATATGGACATTTTGACAATATTAATTCTTCTCATCCATAAACATGGAATTTTTTACTTGTGTTCTCTTCTGCTTCTTTTATCAATCTTTCATATTTTTCATGTAGAGTTCTTTCACCTTCTTGGTTTATTCCTAGATATTTAACATTTTGTAGCTATTGTAAATTAACTTGATTCTTGATTTCTTTTTCAGATAGTTCACTATTGGTATATAGAAATGCTACTGATTTTTATATGTTAATTTTGCATTCTGCAACTTTACTATCTTGATTTATTTTTTCTAACAATTTTTTTTTTTTTGGTGAAGTCTTCAGGATTTTCTAAATATATGATTATGTCATCTGCAAACAGGGATACCTTGACTTCTTCTTTTCCTATTTATATGCCTTTTATTTTCTTTCTCTTACCTAATTGCTCTGGCTAGTACTTCCAATAGTATGTTGAATTAAAGTAGTAGAAGTGGGAAACTTGCCTTCTTCCAGATCTTACAAGAAAAGCTTTTAGCTTTTCCCCATTCAGTATGATGTTAGCTGTGGGGTTTAATTTTTAACACATGACCTTTATTGTGTTTATTTATATTCTTTCTATACTCAATTTTTTGAGACCAATTGGTATTCATATTCAGAAAGAGTTGGAGATAGATTTGAGCAATGAGAGAAAAGTACCTTCAACAAGCTATTAAAAACAAAAACAGAAAAAAGGTGAACCATCCCCAAGAACAGTGGTTTGCTAGCAATTATTATACAGCTATTTCTGTGATGTGAGGGAGAGGAAGTCCACAACGATAGGTTTATCAGTCTCAGCAAAGGCTAATTTCAAGCTACCATTTGATATTTCTGGAAGAGTTTGTAATACATGTAAGTCACACATTACCATAGTATAGTAGTTTAACCATAAAGATGCAATAGTCATAACCTAAAAGCAAAGATAAAATAAAAAATGAATGGTGTTATTTGAATATTGGTTTTTAATGTATTAGATTTAAGTAATATTTTTTATAATGGCTGTTTAACAACTGACTTGCACATATTCTGAAACTTTAACTGGTGAGCTCTGGTGAGATGATATGAACTGTCTCTAGCACACCACTGCCAAAGCAACGTGTGAACAGAAGACATGATTCAGGCTCAATGGGGCCTCTAAGAATACAAAGTTAGGCTCATGACTTTAAAGAGAATCTGTGCAACTAAGTTGTTCTTAAGTTTTGCTTCCTTAGCTTTTGGTAAATCTGCTTTTGGCAAACAAGTATTTTAACACACTAAAGTGGGTTTACAACTTTCAAAAATAAGCAGGAGTAAGAAGAGAGGAACTGGGCTCAGATATCACCTGCATAAAAGTCACTGTAACCAGTCACAGACTAGCTAGAGGCTAGGAACTCTGAAAGAAAAGGGATAGGTCAGACTTCAGAGAGAGATTCTGGTCAACCTAAGAAGCAGAAGGGGAAACAGATACTCTGCTGTGCGGCTGACTGGCAGTCTCTCTTAGCTTTATTAGATGAAGGTCTTAGGCTCCTTTCACCTGATTCAGAGCATCTTATGGATCCAAATTTGACAAGGTAGAATTTGGACTGCAAATACGGAGAATTCAATGGACATAAGTCATGAGATTCAGGCCAGAAGATTTATTTCACAGTTTAAAACCCTCCGCACTGAGAGAGAAATTGTGTTTTGTTCCTCCTTGGTTCGGGCCAGTTTCTGATGATGTATTTGTTACTCTCCTCTCTCCAAGTATTAGCATTCAAGGTTGTTAGAGACTGGTGCTATAAGAGAAAACAAAACAAATAAAATGCCAGTGTTGGTCATTTTTCTTTCTTGTAGCTAACACATTTCTAACTCAAGTAATTTTAAAACTATGGGTGATTAAAAGCAAAACATTAAGAAAATAAAATTCCAGAAAAATATTACCTGTTACCTCAACTGACAATACTCTCAGTTTTATAATAGAAGTGACTTGTGAAAGTACACTGGTTTTTTTAATCCATGTTTGGTAACTATTTAGGTCAATAAATAAAGTGCCTTGAAAACTCCATTCTAAACATATGCAATGATTTTATTTTAAATTAAAAGATAGTAATTCTAAGTACCTTTCTATTAGATAACACCAACATGTACATATACACACACATGCATGCATGCACATTGGTGTATATATCTATATAATGAAATTTTTTAAGAATGATCATCCCTGGTGCTGGGGTTGATGAAGATTACTGTTTCATTCTTTTACTCTCATATATATTTTTAATCAGTGTTTTTTATACATTACTACTATAAGAAGAAGAAGAATGATTCACACACTCACATACACACATTATTTATTGAATAAGAGAAGAAAGTTAAAGCAAAGTCAAGATTCGAGCATTCCAAGTTCTCTGACTAGAAAAAGGCTTTTAACACCATTAAAAGTTAAAATCATTCTTTAGAACTTCAAAAAATGAAACCAGTTAAATATAAAATGAATTCAAAATGTTTGTTATAAACTTAAGTATATAACTGAAAAGACAAAATATTTTAGAACCAAAATAAACAATATTTAAAAGCAGAAATTTATTAACAGTAGGCTAGGTCTAAAATCTCAATTTATGTAACAGAAAGATTAGTGAAGGGATTTTTTAAAGATAAAACATGCTAAGCTTCCTTCATACTAAAGGGAGTCTCAAAATGCCTCTAATTCCATATGCTCAAATTTTGTATTTTCTACTTCTATTTCTATATTCCTTATAGAAATAGCTCATTACTAAGTGACATAGTGGAAAATTACAAAGAAAATTCAATAAGGTAGTATAATAAAAGAAGTAGAATTTAAGATATGCTAGGGCTCAGAAAGTATATCACTCACATATCCAAACTAGCTAATAAATAAGTAAATTATGAAAGTTACAACTGGATACAAACGGACTGATAATTTAGTAATAGATATTTTAAAACAACACAAGTCTTCATATTACACTATATTTATTCTTGATATCTTCTGGGGATTTATCTCAGGCAATAACTGGACAATTGCTCACAGATATATATCCATACCAGAATGCTTATTACAGGGCATTTGTAATAACTAAAAACTGGAAGTAGCACAAACATTCATAATTATAGACTTTTAAGATGTTAAATACAGTAAGACATTCTTCTTCAAAGGGTTAACTTGTTTAAGTTTCCTAGTCTTTTGTTTCCTGCTTTCAAGGCAAGACTCCCTTACTCTCTGTGTTCCCTTGCCTAGGAAACAAACTTCCTCACAGTCTTTATCTATAGAGCCCACATTCCACATCTGTTACTCACTCTGTGATTTACAACACTCCCGTCACAACGCTCCCTCTATCCCCACTTGATCCCCTCCTCCCCCAACCCCACCAAAACTGTTTTCTGCCAGTGTAACCACATCCCTGCACTTCTCAAGTTAGCCAATCGGGTTCAGCTTAGATTCTGTGGTCCAACTCTAGCCAATGGAGACTGGACACAGCAGTAGGAACCCAATGCATTAGGGATAAAGCTGCTGCTTTCCTTTGTTCAGTGTGCTCTCATGGTGACCAAACTAATGAACAGCACCCTTCTGCAGAGTAAACTTTGCCTTGCTGAGAAATCAACTATCAGAGTGTTCACTTGTGACTTTCATTTGTTCTTTCTAACATAAAATAAATGATTTTTTATTTTTAATTTGACTACTACATCCCACAAAATGATATGACTGCATTTTAATACATAAAATTTGTCCAAAATATTCTCAAAGTAAAAGAAGTATTTTAATATTTTGCTTAGAAAAATATTTGAGAAGATGTACATATCAATTATTGATGGAGATTTTATTAGTTATTGTAATTATGAAAATAGTTGTCTTAATTCATGTATCTACCAAAATTTCTTATATATTTTAATCAGAAAATATACTTTAAAAAAATAAGCAGGTCAGGCATGGGTGACTCATGCTTGTAATGCCAACATTTTGTGAGCCCAAGACAAGAAGATCACTTGAGCTGAAGAGTTTGAGACCAGCCTGGGCAACACAGGGATGCCCTCATGTCTACAAAAAATAATTCCCCAGGAGTGATGATGTGTGCCTGTAGTCTCATCTACTTGGAAGGTTGAGATGGGAGGTCCACTTGAGCCCCAGAGGTTGAGGCTGCAGTGAATTATGATCATGCCACTGCACTCCAGCTTGGGTGATGAAGAGAAACTCCCTCTCTTAAAAAATCAAGCAATCAATCAATCAATCAACAAACAAACAAACAGATTTATATTTTAATTCGTGTTATTTAATACTAAGGTTTACCTGGATACCACATATTCTTCTTTCATATGAATTTCAGAATCTTTTTCCTGATTCTCCTTGGCCATGTCTCCAATTCTCCTTGGCCATGTCTCCAAAAACCTTTTGACTGAGTTTATGTTAAATAAACAGAGACCCACATATACATATATTACTGATATTGGGAAAGAAGGCAATAAGATGTAAAGTCAGGTTGTTTCCAGTGTTTTCATCAACCAATTCTGCCATGAACATTCTTGTGCATGTCTCTTGATCCACACATGTGCACATTACTAATGGTACACACCAATGAGTGGAATCTTCTGGGTTATAAAATAGGCATTAGCAAAGCCTTAATAGATTTTACCAGTTTTCCAAATTGATTTTGCAAATTTACATTCCCTACAAGGGATATAAAAGCTCCAGTTGCTCCATATTCTCACTAATTGACATTGTAAGTTGTTATAACGACAGCCATCTAGCATGTATTTAGTAGTATCATACTGTGTTTGTAATTTGAATTTCACATCTGATTATTAGGGTTCAGTCCTCTTACTGAACTGACATCCCCACTTCCACTACATACCCTCATACTTGGCCACCAGCTGCAGCTCAACTATGGTTTTCTGTGGTCTAGATGGTTTCCTTCTGCATGCCACACAACTGATGACCAGATCTGACTCAAGAAAATGAATAAACTTCCCCTGCCATTCAGTAGGTTGCAACTACATCTTTTCCACCAAGGCAACTATATCTTTTCCACCTCAGGCATGGGAAGGATACCCACTTCTAAGTTAGTTCTTCCTTATGTACTCTCCACTAGGGTCTCATAAAGAGGATGTTTTCCCAATATCTTATAGTTACTCTTCTATTATAGGTAAATTCGTCTTTATACTTGCATCCCCTGCTTAAATCACTGTGTTGTTTCTATGCCCTGAATGAACACAGACTGCTGTAATAGATTACATAAATATTCAGGTTTAGAAGATGCTAAACTCCTGAACAGTAGTGAAAAGTATGCTGTACCAGAATACCCTCACACCAGCACCACGTGAGAGTTTTAGTAGCTTGATATCCTTGCCTATCCTTGATGATGTCCATTTTTTTAATTTTAGAAACTGTTGTAGTAGTTTAGGAAAATATCATTTTGATTTTAATTCATATCTTAGTTAGAGTAATGGCATTAAGCACATTTTCATATTCTGTGCCCCTTTGATATCATCTTTGGTGAAGTGTTTCTTCAAATATTTTGGTCATTATATTCTCATCTATTTTTTATCAATTTGTAGGAGTTCAGTATATATTCTGAATGTGAATCTTTCATTTGAAATATGTATTACAAAGATTTTTTCCACATTCACGGTTCCTTTTTCCCTTCTTAAGGGTATCTTTTGAATCGCAAAAGTTTTTATTTTTAAAAAGTTGTGCTATATATGGTAAGAACACAGCATGAGATCGACCATCTTACCACATTTTTAAGCATACAATACGGATTTGTTAATTTTAGGGACAATGTTTTTCATGAGATCTCTAGAATATTTTCATCATGCATATTTGAGACTTTAGCCCACTGACATGCAACCCATTTGCCACCCCCTAGTCCCTGGAAACCAGCATTCTGCTCTAATTTTGTGAGTTTGACTTTTTAGATATCTCAAATAAGTGGAATTATTTCAGTATTTGTCCTCAAGATTCATCCATGTTTTACATATTACAGGATCTCCTTTTTAAGGCTGAATAATATTCCATTAGATACATACACACACACACACACACACACAGAGACAGAGACAGAGAGAGAGAGAGAGAGAGAGAGAGAGGAGGAGAGAGACGCCACATTTATTTTTATCCACTTATTCATCGACAGACATTTAGGTTGTAGCCACACTTGAGAGTTGTGAATAGTGCTTCAATGAACATTGGAATGCTAATATCTCTTTGGTTTCCTGATTTCAACTCTTTTCCATAAATTTCAAGAAGTAGAATTGCTGGATTATATGGTAATTGTATTTTTTATTTTTGATAACCCTCTACGTCATTTTCCATAATGGTTTCAACATTTTGCATTCCCACCAACAGTATATACAAAGATTCTAATTTCTCCACATCCTCCTCAACATTTCACTATTGTTGATTTTTTTTTTTAAGATCCATCTTAACAGGTGTGAGGTGAATCTCATTGTGGTTTTGATTAGCATACATTTGATAGTTAATGAAATTGAGCATCTTTTCATATGCTTATTGGCCACTTGTATGTCTTCTTGGGAGAAATGTCTACTGAAGTCTTTAGCCCATTTTTTAAATTATTAGATATTTTGCTATAGAGTTGTAAGAGTCATATATGTTATTTGGCAAAATGTCTATTCAAGTCTTAAAGTAACTTTTAATCAGGTTATTAGTTTTTTGCTATCGAGTTGAAAGAGTTCTTAATATATTTTGGGAATTAACCCCTTAACTGATAAATGGTTTGCAAATATTTTCTCCCATTCCATTGGATTTTCAGCATTTCCTTTGCTATGAAGAAGCTTTTGAGTTTAATGTTGCCCCATATGTCTTTTTTTCATTGGTTGTCTGTGCTTTTCATGTCATATCCATGAAATCATTGCCAAGACCAATGTCATGAAGATTTTTCTGTTTTCTTCTAAGAGTTTTATAATTCATATCTTACATTTAAGTCTTCAATCCATTTTGTGTTGGCCATTGTGTATAAGATAATGGCCCAATTTCAATCTTTAGCATGAAGATATAAAATATTCCCAACACTATTTGTTAAAGAGACTATCTTTTGTGGTTCCATACGAATTTTTGGATTATTGTTCTATTTCTGTGAAGAATGTCATTGGTATTTTGATAGGGATTGCATTGAATCTCCAGATTGCTTTGGGTTTTATGGACATTTAAACAGTATTAATTCTTCTAATCCATGGGCTTGGGATATATTTCCACTTTTTTGTGTCCTCTCTAATTTCTTTGATAAGTGTTTTATTTTGTTTTATTTTATTTATTTTGAAATGGAGTCTCACTGTGTCACCCAAGCTGGAGTGTGGTGGCATGATCTTGGCCCACTGCAACCTCTGCCTCCCACACTCAAGTGATTCTCCTGCCTTGGCCTCCCGAGTAGCTGGGATTACATGCTTGCATCACCATGCATGGCTTTTTTTTTTTTTTTTTTTCTTTGGTATTTTAGTAGTGACAAGGTTTCTCCATGTTGCCCAGGGTAGTTTTGAACTTCTGAGCTCAGGCAGTCCACCCACCTTGGCCCCCCAAAGTGCTGGGATTACAGGCGTGAGCCACCACTGCCAGTTAGTTAAGTGTTTTACAATTTTCATTGTAGCAATCTTTCACTTTTATGATTAAATTTATTCCTAGGTATTTTTATAGCTGTTGTAAATAGGATTACTTTCTTTATTTGTAGGTTGTTCACTGTTGGCATATAGAAATGCTACTAATTTTGTTTGATTTTGTATCCCCGATGTCACTAATTACATTTATCACCTCTAACAGTTTTTTTTTCCCTTGGAGGAGTCTTTATATTTTTCTAAATACGAGATCATATCATCTGCACATAAGAATTTGATTTCTGCCTTTCCAATTTGGACACCCTTGATATCTTTCTTTTGTCTAATCGCTCTGACTAGGACTTCCAGTACTATGATAAATAAAAGAAGCAAAATGGGCATTCTTGTGTTGTTCTACATCATAAAGGAAAGGCTTTCAATTTTTCTCCATTTAGAATGCTGCTGTCTATGAGTTTGATATACATGGCCTTTATTGTTTTGAGATACGTTCCTGCTAAACTACATTAAGAGTTTTTATTATGAAGTTATGTTGAGTGTTACCAAATGCTTTTTCAGCCTCTATTGAAATGACCACATGGATTTTGTCCTTGATTCTATTTATGTGATAGATCACATTTATTGATTTGCATTGCTGAACCATCCTTGCATCCCTATGATGAATCCTACTTGATCGTGATAAATAATCTTTTTAATGCGTTGTTGAATTCAGTTTGCTAGTATCGTGTTGAGGATTTTTGCATGTTCATCAGGATGTTGGCCTGTAGGTTTTGTTGTTATTGCTGTGTCTTTGTATGGTTTTTGAGGGAAATGTTGGCCTTGTAGAATGATATTGGGAATATTCCCTCCTTCTCAATGTTTCAGAATAGTTTGAGTAAAATTGGTACTAGTTCTTCTTTAAATATTTGGTAGAATACAATATTAAAGCTATCTAGTCCTGAACTATTCTTGGATGGCAAACTTTTTATTGCAGCTACTATGTCATTATTCATTATGACTGTATGTGTCTAGGAATTTGTCCATTTCTTCTAGGTTTTCCAAATTATTGACACACATTTGCTCATAATATCTCTACTTGAATGCTGTCTTTAAATTACTGAAGTGTCAATTGCAAGGTCTTTTTCTCTGATTTGTGCTCATATAAATCATATCTTACATTTAAGTATTCAATCCATTTTTTTCTTTTTCTTGGTCAATGTAGCAAAAGACGTGTTTATCTTTTCAAAAACAAACTTCTTGTTTCATGGACCTTTCTAATTCTCAATTTCATTTATTTCTGCTCTAGGTTTTATTATTTATTTTCTTCTACTAATTTGTGGTTTGGTTTGTCCTTGCTTTCTTTCTTGCGTTGCACCATGAGGTTGCATAACTGAAGTCTTTCTACTTTTTTGGTGTCAGTATGTATAGGTATAAACTTTCCTTTCAGTACTGGTTTTGCTGCATTCCATAGACTTTGGTATGTTATGTTCCCATTTTTGTTTCCTTCAATTTTTAAAAATATTTCCTTCTTAATTTCTTTATTGACACACCAGTCTTTCAAGAGCATATTGTTTAATTTTCATGTATTTGTATAGTTTCCAAAGTTCCTCTTTTCATTGATTTCTAATTTCATTCCACTGTTTTTCAAAATGATACTTGATATTATTCCATCTTTCAATGTGTTAAGACTTGTTTTGTGGCCTTACGTATGATCTGTCCTGGAGGATGTTCTATGTGCCGATGAAATTAACATATATTCTGCACTAGTTACATAAAATATTCTGTAAATGTCAGTTAGGGCCATTTGATCTAGTGTTGTTTAATTCCAATATTTCATTGATGATTTTCTGTATGGATGATCTGACCACTGCTGAAAGTGTGGTGTTAAAAGACCCCTACTATTATTGTATTGCAGTCTATCACTGTCTCTAAGTATTTATTCTAGTCTTCACAGTCTGGCTTTGTTTTTACTTGCCCTTCTTCAAAGGACTTTCCAAGAATTCAAAGAAGATTGAGTATTAAGTTACTTAAGTCTGTTGCCTCTACAGGCATTTCAGTGCTAGTGGGATCTCTAAGCCCAGAGATGCTGTATCTCTTGCAGACTCCTAAATACACAACTCTGATGGCCTTGGAGGGAAATAGGGAGAAATTCCTATGTTCACAGGCAAAGTTCCTTGCTCTCTTCTCTCTCTTTTCCTCAGGAAGAAGGAATCTGTCTGTGCAGTGGGCTGCCTGGAATTGGGAAAGGGGAGATATGAGCACTCCTGTGGCCATCACAGCTGGTACCCTGCTGTGTCACACCCGAAGCGTACAGCCTCCCAGATCAGCATAGTACTGGAGCTCACCTGGGGCTCATCTGAGGCCCAAAGCTGCCTCAACTCCACCTCCTGTCAGGTCAGCTTTGGCATTAGATTCTCATAGCAGCATGTACTCAATTGTGAACTGCAGGTGTGAGAGGTCTAGGTTGCACACTCCTTATGGGAATCTAATGATTGATGATGTGAGCTGAAACTATCCCCCTCCACCCCGCCCTGTGGGAAAATTTTCTTCCACTAAACCCGTCCCTGATGCCAACAAGGTTGGTACTGCTGATTAGAGCATCAGTTATCTTTTTTTTATTTTATTTTATTTTTTATTTTTTTATTTTTATTTTATTTTTTTTTTTTTTTTTTAGGG
>NW_016808887.1:166733-187361 GCF_001698545.2 Rhinopithecus bieti | reverse complement strand
TGTTAGCCAGGATGGTCTCGATCTCCTGACCTCGTGATCCGCCCGTCTCGGCCTCCCAAAGTGCTGGGATTACAGGCTTGAGCCACCGCGCCCGGCCATCAGTTATCTTTTTATATGCCAGTAAGATATCACTAAAACACAAATGCTCCTACCCAATGCTAAAGAAAAAAACAAACCCATGATTTACATGCTCATAGATGGTAGTTGCTAGTGTGAGTGCACAAAAATCTCTCCTTTTATAGGTCAAGAAGGAGAGGCTGAGGTATCACAAAACCAAGTTTTATTATTTATTATTATAAAACAACCTATAGACAGAATTAAACAAATACATAAAAAAAGTTTGGTTTCAAACTAACCATTTTTAAGTGCTCATAAGCAATGATCAAAACTTACAATGCAAAATGATTCAACACATAGTTCTATACTCACCTTTCACTGAGGGATGACTTGTTGTCACTGCTGCTTTCTTCTGACACAGAGCTATAAAATTGATAAACTTTGTTTTAAAGTGAGGAAAATAGTAATTCTTGAATAAATACCTGAATGAAAACTGTTCTTCAAAGAAACAGCATTTCAAATAAATGAAAATCTCCTTTTCACAACTTAAACAGGTACTGTTTCAATATTAGAACAAACGCCATCAGTTACCTCAGTCTGGTAATTGAGTCTTCTCATTCTCATTCTACATTTAATCAATAATTTATGTTTGTAAACCCACATTTATATAGGCAGGTCCCCTTATTTTATGATATCCCTAATTTCTCAGTTCCAATAAGCCAAAACATAAAGTAGCACTCACAAATTTTAAATACTTTTTATATACAGCTCAATATATTTCTTTCTCTCTCTCAGAAAATACAAACATGTTTTATCTTTGCATCAGTTCTTGGAGGGTAAAACTAGATGTAAATATATCTGTGATGAAATACTGTAAATTATGAATAAGGGGCTCAATATGAAGTTTAAAATTTTGTGCAACTGGTTACAGATAGCATGATGATTTCACTCATTAAATTGATATACTCAAAAGTTTAGATACATTGAAAAGCTATTATTATCTCCCATTCTGTAGAGTTATAGAGAATAATATTAAGTAAATAAAGATTAAATCACTTACTCACTGTATTACAGGGTTACATGCAAGATTTATAACTTAAAACAAGGTTTCCCGAAGCTAAGTGTAATTCTCTTCCTACATGGTGGTGCCTCCTGTCTCTTTAACCTAACATTATTAACTACACATGTAGTTTCTAATTAAGAAATGATTTTACAAATCAGCAATATCTATATTTAGAAAAACAAATATTGTCAAAATAGGTTTATAGACATTATCTCTAATTGAGAGAGGTGTTCTAATAAAGATGTTCATCACTGGCCTGAGAATCTGTATCTAATAAATTTAGTTTTTGGAAGTTCCCTTGAAATGCAGTGTCATGTAATTCTAATGGAGTTCATAGGTGATATGACTCTATGGACAGGGTCGGTGAACTAAGAGGCTAAATAAACCTCCAAAATTCCACTGGCAGCCATATCTGCTCTTACCATTAAACTAGTGGTAAACAGTGTGGTTTTAGTAATTTGTAAGATGAGAAAAAATATCAAAACAAATAACAAAGGGCATCAAACCATTCTGTAAATGTCTCCCTGAGCCTCTCTTTATATTGCCTTACCTACAGTTGGAGATTATTCCTGATGAAACACAAATACATTTTTCTTGTCTTTCTAAATGTAATAAGACTAAATATATGTACATATATTTTACATATATTTGTGTGTACATTATATATATATGTATATACATACCTCTCACTTTCAGTTTCCCCTCTATAGCATAGCTCTCTCAATTTTTTCCGTTTTATTAAAATGGCAGTAGTAATAATAAGCACAGGTAGCGAAATATAGAAAATGAGTTGAAAGTGTTGTTTTGAAAAGGGGCATGTCTTCCCTCCTCCATGTAACTTTTCTCTGGAATGAAAATAGCAATTTTAAATTACATCAGAGATTTTATTATCCCAATGAAAAGGAGAAGATATGATTACCAACACCATTTCCAAACATTAAACATTTCTTTCATATATAAAAAATGAATATAATAAAACAAAACACTAAACTAAAGTATAAAGTGGGATGTTACTAGTGTTTTATTGATGATTTTTGAGTTCTCAACCTTCCACCATATGATGAACTAATATCTTATTCATTCAGTTTCTCTGGAGAACCCTGACTAATACAGATTTTGGTACCAAGATATGAGGTGCTGCTCTAACAAATACCTAAAACTATAGCTGTGGCTTTGGGACTGGGAAATGGGTAGAGGTTGGAATCATTTTAAGGTGCAAACTACAAAAAGCCTAGATTGCAGTAAAGGACTGTTGACAGAAATATAGATATTACAGGTGGTTCTGGTGAGAGCACTGAGAGAAAAGAGAACACCTACCTCTTCTTAGAGAATACGTACATAATCATGAACAGAATGTTGGGAGAAATACGAATATTAAAGGTGCTTCTAGTGAGGTCTTAGACAGAAGTAAAGCAACATGTTATTGGACAATGAAGGAAAAGCCATTCCTGTTTTAAAAAAAATGGCAAAGACTTAGCTAAATTGTGTTCTAAAGTTTTGTAAAAGATAGAGTTTGCAAGCTGACGTTGGGTAACAGCTGAGGTGACCCCTAGGCAAAATGTTCAAGACATGGCCTGAGTCCTCCTGACCGCTTATGGTAAAATGAAAGAGAGGAGAGATGGATTAAAGAAGTAATTGAAATAATTGTTAACCAGAAATTCTCAGCCTATCCATATTTCTCAAAATCAGAAAACGTGTTCTGGAGAGAATACGAAGGATGGGGCCAGAAAATCATTTGATAAAGAGATTATGAATGTGAATAATGTATTTAATCAGCCATCTCAGCAGAAATCAGAAATCTAAGACAATACCAGCATAGATGGAATTATACTGGCAGAGACATTGCCAGTTGGAAATGAAGGAAAAAGAATGGGACAAAAGGGCTATTTGGCTATGAGCATGCTTTATCTTTCAAGAAAAGTAAAGAATAACAACAGGTGTTGGAGAAATATAGAACACCCTTTATTCTACTGTGTGGTATGTAATATCTGCATACCCATATTGGAAACAGTATGCAATCCTTCAAGGATCTAAACTAGAGCATATACCAGCCTCCCACCTGGGTATATACCCAAGGATTAAAATTATTCTACTACAAAGACACATTGGTACACGTATGTTTATTGACACTATTCACAATAGCAAAGACGTGGAATCAACCCAAATGTCCACTGTGACAGACTGGATTAAGGAAAATGTGGCACATATACACCATGGAGATTACTATGCAGCCATAAAAAAGGATGAGTTTGCGTCCTTTGTAGGACATTGGATGCAGCTGGAAAACCTATTCATCCGTTAGCAAACTATCACAAGAAGAGAAAACCCAAACACTGCATGTCTCACTCATAGGTGGGAACTGAACAATGAGATCACTTGGACTCGGGGAAGGGGAACATCACGCACTGGGCCTATCATGGGTGAGGGGGGAGGAGGATGGAGGGCTTGCATTGGGGAGTTATACAAGATATAAATGATGAATTGATGGGTGCTGACGAGTGAATGGTGCGCACACCAACATGGCATAAGTTATACATATGTAACAAACCTTGCACAGTTATGCACATGTACCCTAGAACTTAAAGTATAATAAAAAAAAAAAAAAAAAAAAAAAAAAAAAAAAAAAAAAAAAAGAATAATTGCGCCATTGACTCAAAGATTATCAAAGTGCCACAGACCAAAGGATCAAGGCTGCATTCTCTTTGGTTATAGAGGGTGGGGCCTCCTTTTTAATTTCAGTGGACCAGGTAGCCCTAGCCCAGTGCCTTATGGGTGGGACATTGTAAAGATAGTACGAACAGGGGAGCCTACCAAGCCAAGGGAGTGGGTCTGCCACCTAGGACTGTGGAGGTAATGCACCACCTCAGTGGACCTGGAGGGAAGAACATTAAGCCAAATAGGATTTGGATAGGATTTTAATTTACATCTCAGTTCATATGGAAGATTAAAGATAAAGCAATTGAGGTGTCTGGTGTGTAGTGTATGGCCAACTCTCACGCCTAAGATACAATGGAACTTGCACTGCTAGGTTTTGGAATTGCTTGAAACTCATCACCTCTTCCTTCCCTCTAATTTCTCCCTTTTGGAATGGGAATGTCTGTCCTATGTTTATTTCGCTATTATATTTTGGAAACAGGGCCGGGTGCGGTGGCTCATGCCTGTAATCCCAGCACTTTGGGAGGCCGAGGCAGGCAGATCAGGAGGTCAGGAGATCAAGACCATCCTGGCTAACACGGTGAAACCCCATTTCTACTGAAAATACAAAAAATTAGCCAGGCGTGGTGGTGGGCACCTGTGGTCCCAGCTACTTGGGAGGCTGAGGCAGGAGAATGGGGTGAACCCGGGAGGCAGAGCTTGCAGTGAGTCAAGATTGCACCACTGCACTCCATCCTGGGCAACAGAGCGAGACTCTGTCTCAAAATAAATAAATAAATAAAATAAAATGTATTTTGGAAACACATAATTTGTCTGGTTTTACACATTCACAGTTGGGGAGAAATTTTGTCTCAAGATAAATCATATCTCGAATGTTACCCATTCCTGATTTAGATGCTATTCAGATGAGACTTTGTACTTAAAATTGATGCTGGAATGACTTAAGGATTTTGGGACTCTTGGGATGGGATGAATTTTTTTTGCATGTAAGAAGAACATGAATTTGAGCAACACAGAGTGGAATTTTATGGACTGAATTGTGTCCCCCTAAATACATATGTTTAAGCCTCAACCCCCAATGTGATGATGTTTGGAGATGAGGACTTTGAGAAATAATTAGGGTTAAATGAGGTAATAAGTGTGGGGTCCTAATCTGATGGGATTGTTGTCTTCACAAAAAGTGGAGAGACCAGAATATACGTGTTCCCTCCCTCCTTCTGTCTTTCTGTTTCTCTCTCTTTCTCTCTCTCTATCTCTCTCTATCTCTCTCTCCATTCACAGAACTACTGTTGAAAAGATGTGGCAAAATTACTATTAATTGCAGTTTACATCATTTCAAAAATGTTAATCCCCAAAAAAATAAACAAATAGACTTCTCAATACAGTGATAATCCATTGATTAAACTTATGCACAAATATCAGTAGATTTTCTACATGTAACAAGTGATGTTGAAATACAATAACAGAAAATATCTCCCAATAACCAATTTTTAACAAAACTATACCCTTTTTAAAAATGATAAATTTCTGATCTATAAGATCCTATTATACCTATACAGGGATGAAAGACACAAAAAGATACCACTTCACACCCATCAGGATGGCTACTATCAGAAAAAAAAAAAAAACAGAAACAGAAAATAACAAGTATTGACAAGGATGTGGAGAAATTGAAACAGAAAATAACTTGTACACTGCTAGTGGGAATGTAAAACAATGCCGCTGCTGGAAAATAGTATGGTGATTCCTCAGAATACTTAGAAATATAATCACCATATGACACAGCAAGTTCACTTCTGAATGTATACACAAAATAATTGAAAACAGGGTCTTGAGATATTTGTAAGCTCATAGTCACAGAAACATTATACACAATAGCCCAAACGTGGAAGAAACCCAAGTATCCATTGACAGATGAATGGCTAAACAAAATGTGGCATATACATACAATAAAATGTTATTCACCCTTTAAAAGAAACGAAATTCTGACACACACTACAATATGTATGAACCTTAAGGACATCAGGCTTAGTGAAAAAAGCCAGGCTTTTTCAAAAAAGACAAATATGGCATGATTCATTCCATTTATATGAGTTACTGAAGTTGTCAAATTTAGAGACAGAAAGTAGAATAATAGTTTGCAGGGCCCGGGAAGAGGAGGAATGAGAGCTTATTGTTTAATTGATTTACAGTTTTGGCTTTGCAACATGGAAAGAGCTCTGCAGAGGGATGATGTTGCACAACAATGGACCTAATGTCATGGAATTAAACACTTAAAAAGCATTCAGATGGTAAATTTAAGAGTATTGTACAACACTTGTGTGTGTGTGTTTGCATGCGTATGTTATAAAAGGTCAAATAAACGCATAGAATAGAGAGACAAAAGTGATGAAATAGTAATTCACAGAAAAATCATAAATTTCCTATCGCCATCAAGTAACTGGGAAGCCCCATAACATTAAAGAAATGTAAGTAGAATATAATTTTTTCTGGTCTATGAGCTTGTCAAAGATTAAAGGGTTAATAATAACCTCTGAAAATCAGGTATGTATATAGTATTATTAATGGTCATCTCTGAGGGTTAGGATAAAATGAAAACTATGGAAAGAAAATCATAAAGTTAGATTAAAATATACTCTTTATAATTTTATATACTAAGTAGACAATTAGGCAAAAATATGTGTGAATTTAGACTCCAGCATATGCAAAAAGCAGATAGTCATACATACAAGCACATACATACTCAATTATGTACTTATGTTTATATGATTATATGCATAATGCTATAAAACAGATTATAAGTTCCTTGAAAATATTCATGAAATAGTAACAAAAGTCAACAGTGTTTTTGGCTTATAATTAAGGCAATCTAATCCATAATTTGACACTTTTTCTGGGTCATATTATGGTAACACAAATCAGTGATATTAAAAAGCAGAATGGGGATAATGAAATAAACCTGGACTCATTTAGATGACCTTTGCAACCCAAACTCTTTATGTCCTAAAATGCATTCAGGATCACAAGCGTTTCTCCCACATTGAGTCCAGGCTTTACTGGGGAAAGCCCAAGGCCCCCTTGACTGGGTACAGGGCCTCCGAAGGGACTACATGGAGACAAAACATACAGCCAACTAGCATATCAGCTCAGGTCTTTCAGGGTAGACCTGTAAGCCCCAGAATGGAAGAGATGAAAGAAGAGCCCATGGCAACTGGCTAAAGGAAACTAGTTGGCTTAGAAGGTTTTCTCTGACTGCAGGCTCATGTGCTGCCATCTGGACTTCCATCTAGACTTAGAGTGGTCGGCCTAGGATATCAATCATACAGGTTTGCCTAGAACGTATCCTAGTTGTAGTACTGAAAGTCTTACACACTAGTGAATCTGTCACTGGGATAGAAAAATTTCTGGTTGGCAACTACTATGGAAGGTTGCAGGGAAAAGAACAAAATATAAAATATTAATATAAAATGAAATATAAAAGACAAAAAAATAGGGACTAAAAGCAACACTGTTTTAGTGTCAAATGACTAACACACCAACTATCCATCTTCTATAGTTGCTATTGCTGCTTTTTTTTCTTTTTCTTCCCATTACTGCTGATGTTGGCAACCCCAATCTGTGTGTTCACTCTGACTAATGTAACTTAAATGTGCAATTTAAAGGTATTGAAAGCATCAGTGTTAACAGTCCCACTTTGACTTATAGTACAGAATAACTGTTGTATCGAGATAGCACAGGTATAATTTTTCAAATTGAGAATATTGTAACTGTGTTTTCAAGAACTTGGATTACGAAAATTAGAACAATTATAATACAAACACCAGCATGACCCAGATATCACAGATAAGGCGGCTAAATGACTGTATTATTATTATTATTATTATTATTATTATTATTATTGAATCGTCTCGCTCTGTCACCTAGTCTGGAGTGCAGTGGCATGCCCTCGGCTCACTGCAACCTCCAACTCCCAAGTTCAAGCAATTAGCTAATTTATGTTCTTTCTTTTAAAGTCTTACATTTATGTACCTTCAGGATATATAATAATATAGGCTGAAAATTTTAAATAAAAATAGAAATTTAAATAAAATAAAATAAAATTTAAATGCCCAGTAAAGGATTTTAAAGAGTTAAATTGCTATATTATAGGACTTTCTGTTTCTCATTGTAAACTACTGTTTACTGAAAATATATAATTCAAATAAACATTTATTTTTCATGTTATATGAAAATAATATATGCATATAGTTATATGTTATAGGTTTAATTACTATGGGGTATTTTTTGTCTGATACATAGTTTGATGTGGCTTTGTACTGTCTCTTTAAAAAGCTGATCAGCCTATGTATGCTTTTATGTAGCATCCAAGCTACAGATAAGTCTGCCCCAAAGTTTCAGGACTTTCTTGCAAGGTCCTAAAAGAGATAGGGGTAGAGGCCTGGCCAACATGGTGAAACCCTGCCTCTACTAAAAATACAAAAATTAGCTGGTCTTGGTGGTGGGCACCTGTAATCCCAGCTACTCGGGAGCCTGAGGCTGGAGAATTGCTTGAACCCAGGAGGCGGAGGTTTCAGTGAGCAGAGATCGTTGCACTCCAGCCTGGGTGACAAGAGCGAAACTCCATCTCACACACAAAAAAAGAGAGAGATGGGGGTAGAGTTCGCAGCCCATTTATGCTCCCAGTTATTTTGGGTAGACTCATACCTTCTAGAACCAGGGTATGCCCTTCACCTCCAGTTGACCCCAATTCATCTAGGCCTGATTAATCTCAAAATACCACTCAGGAACATCAGGACAGGATTAGAAAGAGCAAATTTCCAAAGATTAGCATGGAGCCCTTACAATGCAGGAGAAAGACAACCAATTATAAGTGAATAGGAAGAAAAGACAGTCTGAAAGATTCTAGGGGCCTTAATATAATAATGACTATACTGACACTATTATAAGCTCTAGTTTATAGGAGTTTATAATAAATACAGTAAACATAAATATAATAGTAAATATAAATATAGGAGATGATCCAAAGTGAACAGTTTAAATTAACTGGTCAAATTTTACACACCAAAATTTCTACTTTTCAAACTGCCTAACATTAGCCATACTTTTTCTCAGTAAACAATGTCAATGCTGATATAGAAAGAACAGCACAAACTTGCACTGTCAACATTTTTTAAATCTTACAAATAAAATAAAAGCATGTTGACATTAGTTGCTTTGCAATCTGGCTTGAAGCCTATAATTTACTGTCTTACATACTATACATAATTAATACAATTTTAAGAACACTAACCAGTTGGTACTAAGTGTCCATCATCAATACTTCCAAATGCTTCTTTCTTTGGTTGGCAGTAAGGAGGATTATACCCCTTTTCACAATGGCAATGGTTAAAATTGTTGCAAACCTTAAATAATAAAAAAAAGAATAATTTTGATGGAGACTAATGAATAATCTATACTTACTCCACAGAGTATCTCATTCTAGAGAATTTATCTAAATAGATAAATTTATCGAATTTTCCCTTGCTGATGTTCATACTGTGCAAAGTACATCTAGCTTTTGTTGTCAAATCAAATTTTTTCTAAAAAATTCTTTTAACTCCCCCCATAGCCAGGCCCAAATACCTCAAATTACCAGTAACTTGTCACTAATTATAATCTACTTGCTAGCTGACAGCCTAGACACTAAATTAACTTGCATCATTAGCAAGAAAATTCTAATGATTTTCTTGTTTCTATCTTCTATTGCTTATAGCACATCCACCTCACATATCCATCAAACATTTTAAACATCCAGAATCATCTTAAATGTTTTCTCTTTGTCTTCTCTAATAAGTAGTTTGATAAGTTTCTTAAGAAGACAAAATTGAGGTTATAAATTATAGACTGTTAAATGACACCAAATGACATAAAAATAGCAAGCAAAAAAAGTCATTTTCTTTAAATCCTCAAATTGCTTGATTGTTAAAAGCAAGCTGCTTAAAATAAACATTGCAGTTACTTACTCCATGACCATTGCAATGATTAGAAGCCTCGCACATTTCAAAATTCATCAGGAATCTAACATGCTTACAACGCATTTTGAAACAATACTAAAAACAAAGCAAAAAAAGTACAAAATAAAATCAGTCAAAAAATCAGATTTTGTGCATGGCTAACACGTTTAGAAATTCAAGAAAATACTAGAATTCATATTATCAAAAGTTTGCATTAAAAAGCTGTGAGTGTCCAGTGAAAAAAAAAAAGAATTGTGACTACATTGAAGTAAACATGAAATAAACTATGTACTTTCAGATTGTAAAGATGTAATCATATGTAAGAAGCCAGAGGTGTTATTTTCTTTCCATTTAGTATCGGAAGTCAACTTAGATAAATTACTGGAAAAAACAACTTGATTAGTCCTTTGAGTTCAAGAATTATCTGAAGAACATTTTTAAATATACCCATGTGTGGGCTCCCCTTGAGAGCACTATATCAAAAACTCTGGGGAGAGGATCCAGTTGTTTCTCAAGAGCAGCCAGGTTAGAGAACTATTGAGTAGAGAAGTGAGATCTCAAAATCAGGAGTATCAGCAGCAAAGGAAGATAGTTTACTATTCCATGCGACAAAACACAAAGAAAGAGGGAGAAAGGACAACAGCTAATTACGTGAGGTGATGGGACAGTGGGAAACTCCCCTCGGTGAGGTGGATAAAAGGCCTTCTAAGAAAGAAAAGTTTCATGGGTGAATTTACATTTTTCTAATGTATGACATACATTTATGTGATCTTCTTTAATTATCAAAAAACTGTCACTAAATTCACCATGTGGTAAAAGAGGTTTATATTTGGAGTGAGTTTTGTCTTTGGGTCATAATAATGACTATATGCAGAAACAGGAGAGTCAGGACTCTGTAATGGAGGTTTGAGCTAATACCATTTAGATTTCGAGGGTAAAGGAGGCTTCAGATCATATTTGTATTCCATATATTTTGAAATGAGCAAGAAATAACAGGGACTTTGTTTTTTTTATATGCTATTTATTATCAAAATGTTACTAAATAGAAATAAATTTGTACTTAGCAAGTCTACTCAGAAGCTTTCTCTCAAAAACAGTATGTTAATTTAACTTCACATAGTATCTTCTTGACTTAAATCAATTAGACTATTAAAATCATATTAAATATATTGTTAATTTATAGAATATTACATGTTTCCAACAATATTGCATAATTACATTGTGCAACATTAATTAATTGTTAATGTTGTTTTCATATTTTGGTATGTTATATAAATAATAACAATAATGTGCATTATACTATAGTAGAACATAATATTGTAATAATAGTTTAATTAAAGTATTCATCTACCAATCAGGAAAAAATCAGAGTCCATTATAAAAGTAAAACCAACACACATTTGGCTTTTCTATTGAAACAATAAATACAATTCAAAAAATGTTATCTCAAAACCATGCCAATGAAGAAAATTCTTGCTCACATAATATCTTACTCAACCAAAACTATTATTCATTTGAGATCTTCAACTCTTGTCTAAAGATTTACTCACTAATAATGCATGCAAAATTACTAGATTATATATGTCAGAACATCAAAAAATTTATGTATAAAAATTGCTAAAATATTATATTGCTCTTAAAAGAGGTGTAAAGATCATTAATAACATATACTGCTGAACTTGTAAATAAATAGGGAAAATGGAGAATTGCCTAACTTTTCAATATTCTATTTAAATATTCTTTAAGAGGCCCACCTAAGGTCCACCTAAAGACTACGTAATCATTTGAGTGAAAATTCATACCATGTAAAGACATTACCAGGTGAATGGGTAGAACAAAAAGGAGAGATGGAAACATAACAAATATATTAGCACAGGAGGCTTGTTTGAATGTGCAGGTCTGAGACCCCTTTCTCTATACAGAGACATAAGGAAAACTGGGAGTGAGAAACTTGGGACCTGATGAAGAACTCCACCGTACCTCTCCCCTACAGAGAGACATGCAGTTGGCTGGCCTGAGGAATCTCCTATCCTTCCAGGAGACACCAGCAAAGACCATGGAGAGCCCCAGTGGCAATAGGTAAACCAAGCCAACCAAACAACATTGTAAAGGATCTGACTGCCTTTGGAACAGCCCACAAAAGAAGGCCAAGACCTAAACGAGATTGCTTGCTGCTAAAACAGTGCTTTATATTTGACACAGAGTCTCCTAACATAATAAATACAATTTCTGGATGCAACTAAGTCTTTCCAAAAGCTGAGAAAATCACAACTTGAATGATAAAAGACAACCAACTGATATCAGAACCAAGATGATTCAGATGATAGGATTATATGACAAGGACTGTAAAGCAGCTATTCTAAAAATAAATGAATAATCAATTACAAATCTTCTTGAAACAAATTTAAAATACAAAATCTTAGCAAAGGAAAAGTGATATAAAATAAACCAAATGGGAATTATAGAAAGAAAAAATAGAATAACCTAAATTAAAAAAAAAAAAAAAAAAAAAAAAAAAAAAAAAAAAAAAAAAAAAAAAGCCAAGTGACTGAGCTCAAATCAGTAAACTTGAAATAGCAAAGAAACGTTTATCAGAAATCTTGGAACACCACAAAGGAAGTAAAAAACAAGGAAAGGAAGATGAGTAAATAAAATGGACTATCCATTTCTTTATAGGTTTTTAAAATTACAGTTAATGATTGAAACAAAAATTATAACACCACCAATGACACTTAAATGTAGGGAAGGTAAATACAACTAAAATGGGAGTGAGGTTGTTTTCTCATTTCACTCAAAGTGGCCTCCTTAGGCCACATACATATATCGTAAGACCTTGAGCAGCCACTATGAAAACTACTCAAAGAGATGGCTGACTTAGAAACATTATAACTGGATCAAGATAGCATCCTAAAACAATGTTTAAATCACCCATTGAAAGGCAAGAAAAGAGAAAAGTAAGAACGGGAACCAGAGGAAACAAATAATGAAATAACATACTTAGGCAATAACATTATACCAACCAAAAGACCAGGTCACACTGTATTAAAGGCATGACTCAACTATGTGATGCTTTTAAAAACTCACCCCGAATTCAATGGCAGAGATAGATTTAAATAAAAAGGACAGAAAAAAATATCTCATTCAAACTTTTATCCATAAAAGCAGGAGTAGCTATATTTATACCTGATAGAGTAGACTTCAGAGCAAAGAAAATTACTAAAGACAAATGAAGACACTATGTCATGATATGATAATCATTCCAACAATTACACACAATTATCCTAAATATCTACACTTCAAACCACAAAGCCTCCAAACATGAGGCAAAAAGTAATAGCACTGAAAGGAAAATAGACAAATCCACAGTTGAAGCTGGATATTTTGACACCTTTGTCTCAGTAATTTACAGAAATTATACAGAAAGTCAGCAGATATACGGGAATCTGAACAAAATAGGATTTAATTGATGCATATACAGGTCACTACAACCAGCAGCAACAGAATATACATTTCTACAAGTGCCTATGGAATATGCAGCAAGATATATCATATTCCTTATCATAAAGAAAACCTAAACAAGTTTTTAAAAATTAAAATTATGAGAACATGTTCTCTGATAATAATAAAACCAAACCTGTAATCAGTAAAAGAAATACAATAGGAACATCTCTAAATATGTTGAAATAAAACAATACATTTATCAATAATTTGTATATCAAATAACCCTCAAAGAACTTAAAAAAAAAAACATAGAACCAAAAGAAAACAAAAATATACATTAAAATATGTAGGATGCAGCTAAAACAGTTCTGTGAGGGAGATTTATAAGAGCAAATGCTATAAATGAGAAAAAGCCTCAAAGCAATCACTGAAGTCACCACTTCAAGAAACTGGAGGAAAGGAAGAAGAAATTAAACTCAAAGCAAAAGAAAGTAAATTATAATAAAAGCAGAAATCAATGAAATTGATTGCAAGTTCCATATGAAATTAAAAGCTGGAAAATAATAAAGAAAACCAATATATCAGAGTGGAATCTTTAAAATTTTTTTATGAAATTAATAAATTGTTAGCAAGACTGAGAAAACCAATGAAACAAAAGCAAATTCTTTGAAAATTTTTTATGAAATTAATAACTTTAGCAAGACTGACAAGTTTAAAAAAGAAGACACAAATCACCAATATCAGAAATGAGATAAAGGATATCATTGCAGATCCTGCAGCCATTACACAGAATTATAAAGAAATACTATGAACAGCTTTACATTTATAAATTCAGAAACTTTGAGGAAATCGACCAATTTCTAGGAAACCATGAACAACCAAAAATCACCAAGAAACAGTTTATAATCTGAAGACCATTACAACAATTGAAGAAATTGAATTCATAGTTTAAAAACTCCTAAGAAATGAAATTTCCAGGCCCAAATGATTTCACTAGAGAATTCTATCAACATTTAAAGAAAAAATTAACATACATTTTACACAATCTCTTTCCAAAAATAGAAAAATAAAAAACAGTTTTCAATTAATTTTATAATGCCATATAAAATGACCAAAATCAGATAAACACATTGCAACAACAACAAAAAAAAAACTACAGACCAATACCCCTCATGAATTTGGATACAAAGATTATTCAACAAAATATTAGCAAACTAAATGCAACAATGTATAAAAAGCTTATACACAATGACCAAGTGATATTAACACCAAGTAAGTAATGCTGGTTCTACATTTAAAAATTGATTAATGTAATCCAACATTCAATGAATTAAAGAAGAAAAATCATGTGACCACATCAATCGACACACAAAAGCATTTGACAAAATTCAAGACACAAGTATAATAAAACCTTCAATAAGTTAGCAGTAGAAGATGGTTGACTCAAGGGGCATCTGCAAAAAAAAAAAAAAAAAAAAACCTACATCTAACATCATATTTAATGATGAAAGACTTAATACATTCCTCTTAGATTAGGAAAAAGTCCAGGACATCCTCTCTCAACACTCTTATTCAACATCATACTGTAAGTTCTAGCCACTGCAGTAAAGCAAGAAAAAGAAATAAAACATATACAGATTGAAAAGGAAAAAATAAAATGGTCTCTATTTCCAAATTATTTTCTACATAAAAAAATCCCAAGAAGTCCACAATCAAACTCCTACAACTAAGTTAACACAGGACAGTTACAGGATAAAAGATCCACACCCAAAATTCAATAAGAAATGGAGAAAGGACTCTCTATCTAATAAATGGTTCTGGGATAGCTGGTTAGCGAAATGCAGAAGAATGAATCTGGACCCCTACCTTTAACAATATACAAAAATTAACTGATTATGGATTCAAAACTTAAACCTAAAACATGAAACTATAACAATTCCTGAAGAAAGTCTAGGAAACAACTCTTCTGTCCAAAAAATTTAGGATTAAAACCCCAAATAGAATTTAGGACTAAAATTCCAAAAGCAAATGCAACAACAACAACAACAACAATAGATAGGATATAATTAAACTAAAAAAAGTGTCTACATAGCAAAAAAATAACAACAGAGTAAACAGACAACCTACAGAATGGGAGAAAATATTTGCAAACTATGCATCCAACAAAGAACTGATATCCAGAATCCACCAGGAACGCAACAACTCAACTGAAAAATAATCCCAGTAACAAGTGGGCAAAGGACATGAACAGACATCTCTCAAAATAAGATATACGAGTGGCTAGCAAACATATGATAAAATGCTGAGCATCACCAAAGATCAGAGAAATGTAATTTAAAGTTATGATGCTGCCCCATCTCATATCAGTCCAAACGGTTTTTTTCTTTTTCTTTTTTTTTTTCTTTTTGAGATGGAGCCTCGTTCTGTCACCCAGGCTGAAGCTCAGTGGCACAATCTCTGCTCACTGCAAGCTCTACCTCCAGGGTTCACGCCATTCCTCTGTGTCAGCCTCCCAAGTAGCTGGGACTACAGGCACCCGCCATTACACGCGGCCAATTTTTTTGTATTTTGTTTTGTTTTGTTTTGTTTTTTGTTTTTTGTTTTTTGTTTTGTTTTGTTTTGAGGCGGAGTCTCACTCTGTCGCCCGGACTGGAGTGCAGTGGCCAGATCTCAGCTCACTGCAAGCTCCGTCTCCTGGGTTTACGCCATTCTCCTGCCTCAGCCTCCCTAATAGCTGGGACTACAGGCGCCCGCCACCTCGCCCGGCTAGTTTTTGCATTTTTAGTAGAGACGGGGTTTCACCGTGTGAGCCAGGATGGTCTCAATCTCCTGACCTCAAGATCCACCTTCCTCAGCCTCCCAAAATGCTGGGACTACAGGTGTGCACCACCACGCCAGGCCTCAGAATGGTTATTCTTAAAAAGTCTAAAAACATAGATGTTGGTAAGGATGTGGATAAAATTTAACACATATATAATTACATATATGTGAAGAAAAGGTAACACATATACATAATTCATGTGGAGAAAAGGTAACACATATATATAATTCATGTGTAAAGGTAACAGATATATAATTCATTTATTATATAATATACAATTAATTATTATACTATATAATATTAATAAATGAATTATCTAAAATTATAAATATCTTTTATTCTAGAATATATATTCTTTATCTTTTTACGTATTAAATAAACCTTTTATAAAAATCTTTATAATCTAGATATATCATTTATTTATTATATATAAGAATCTTTAAATAATAAATTTATTAATTATATTATATATCTAATAAATGCCATTTATCATTATTACTAATTAAATGAATTTGTTACATCATTATTAGTTATTTACTACTATATACATTACGTGTAGTTAATCATGCCTTATTATATATCTATATATCTAGATATATAATTTATTTATTATCTATGATTTATATATGAATTTATTCTGAATTTATTATATATGAATTATATAATTTATTTATATACATTGAATATAATTATTTATTATATGTAAAATTATTCTATATTATAATATTTTTATATAATCATAAATATTACAAAAGTAATTAATATTTATATAATTTACTAATATATGTTCAAATATGTTAATTTAATTTATTATATATTGTTATATATAATAAATGAATTATATATCTAGCTATATAAAGATATATAATACATTAATTACTATGTAGCAATAAAAATAATTAAATCATGTCCCATGCAGTACAGCACCATGGATAAAGGTAGACACCATTATCATATATGAACTAACTCAGAAACAAAATCAAATACCATGTGTTCTCACCTATAAGTGGAAGCTAAAAAATGGGTACACATGGACATAAAGATGGAAATAATAGGCACCAGGAGCCCAAAAGTGGGGAAGAATCAGGGGGTTAGGGTTGAAAAATAACTGACTGGAGACAATGTTCATTATTCAGGTGACAGACACACTAGATGTCAAAACTTCACCAATACCTGCACATGTACCTCCCTGAATCTATAAAAATTTAAAATAAATTATTTAATCTATCAAAATTTAGAATAATAATTTCTAATAAAAAAAGTAAATTAAAATCTGGAAAATAATCTAAGTAAAACTGTAAACTTCACAAAGCCATAGAAATTAAACAAAACAATCTTAAGGAAGCAGTGGATCAAAGAAAGAATCACTAAGGAAATTAGAAAATACAAACAAATAGAAATATAAGCTCAATATTCCAAAACTTATGGAATGCAGTGAAAGAAATTCTAGGGGGAAAACTTATTAGCATAAATGCTACATAAAAAAGAAGAGAAATTTAAAATCAACAACCTAACTTTACAACTTAAGGAAATAGAGAAAACAAAACAAAATAAACTAAATTCTAGCAGAAGGAAGAAAATAAAGAGTAAAGCAGAGATAAAATACAGAGTAAAACAATAAAGTTAATGAAACCAAAAATTTGTTCTTTGAAAAGATGAACAAAATTGACAAACCTTTATCTAGACGTACTAATAAAGACAGAAAACTCAAATTACTAAAGTCAGGAATAAAAGTGAGAACATTACTACCAATTCTACAGAAATAGAAAGGATTATAAGAATACCAAGACCAATTGTTTACCAGTGAACTGGATTAGCTTGATAAAACTGACAAATTAATAGAAACACAAAACCTATCAACACTACGAAGAACTTAAAAACCTGAACAGACTCCTAACTCATAAGGAGATTTAATTAATAATTCAAATAATTAATTAATAATCATAAACCTTCCTATGAAGAAAATTTCTGGACATAATGGCTTCAAATATGTAAAGAAGAATTAACACCAGTTCTTCTCAAAGTTTTCCAAAAACATGAAGAAGAGGAAACATCTTCTAACTCATTTTATAAGGTCACCATTACCCTGATATCAAAGCCAGAAAAATACACTGTAAAGAAAAAATACAGACAAATAACCATTATGAACATAGATGTAGAATCCTCAGTAAAATGCTGACAAACTGCACTATATTAGGAGTACACACTATGAACAACTGAGATTTCTGGAATGAAAGGATGGTTCAATGTATGATAACTGACCAATGTAATAACCACATTAATAGAATGAAGAAGAAAAACAAAATGATCATCTTAATTGATAAAGAAAAGGTTTTAACAAAATTCAATACCTTTCATAACACAAACACCCAAAGTACACTCAGTCATGAGGTAGAAGAAAACTACCTCAACATGATAAAATCCATATATAAAACCCCACATATCATTATACTTAATGACACAACTTTAAAGCTTCTCCTCTAAGATCAGGAACAGGGCAAGGATACTTCCTTTCACCACTTCTCTTCAACATTGTACTCGAAGTTTAGTCAGAGATATTAGGCAAGAAAAAGAAATAAAAGGCATCCAAATTGGAAAGGAACAATTAAAACTTTTCTGTTTCCAGAGGACATAATTTTACAGGTAGAAAACTCTAAGGATTACACCAAACTGTTAGAATTAACAATGTATTCAGCAAAGTGGCAAAATACAAAATTAACATACAAAATCTGGCTTCATTTCTATACAGTAACAATGAACACTCTGAAAGGAATATTTTGAATACATTTCTATTTATGATAGCATCAAAAAGTACTTAAAGCAAAGTACTTAAAGAATTAATTTAACAAGGCAGTTTAAGATGTCCATACTATTCAAAGTGATCTACAGATTCAATTACTATAAAATCCCAATGATTTTTTTGCAGAAATGGAAAATTTATACTAAAATTCGTAGAGAATCTCAAGGAACCCCAAAAACAATCTTGAAAAAGAAGAACAAAGCTAAAAGAGTCACATTTCCCAATTTCAAAACTTACTAGGAAGCTACAGGAATGAAAACATTGTGGTACTGGCATAAAGACTAATATATTACCAATGGAATAGAATAAATAGCCCATAAACAAATGCTTGCATATATGGTCAAAAGATACTACTGAATTTTTACAAGGGTGCTGAGACCATTCAATAGAGAGAGGGCAATCTTTGCAACAAATTGTGCTGGAGAAACTAGATGTCCACACACAAAAGAATAAAACTGAACCTTTACCTGACACCACATACAAAAATGAACTTGAAATGGATCCTATAGGTAAACATAAGACCTTAAAACTATAACACTCTTAGAATAAAATATAGGGCAAAAGCCAGTGATTTATTGGCTATGACACCAAAAGTACATGCAACAAAAGAAAAAAATAGACTAATTGGATTTTATAATTGTTCTTAAATTGTGCATTAAAAGATACTATCAACAGAGTAAAAAGGCAACTCAAAGAATGTAAGAAAATATTTTAAAATCATATCATAAGAGAGTAATATCCAAAATATATAGAGAATTCCTAAAACTAAACAACAAAGAAAGATGACTTAAAAATGGGAATAGCATTTAAATAGACATTTCCCTAAAGAAGATAGACAAATGGTCAAAAAGCACATGAAAAGCTGCTCAAAATCACAAATCATTAGGGAAATTCAAATCAAAATTACAGTGAGATACCACTTGATAGGATGGCTACGATCGAAAAAAGAAAAAAAATAGAAAGTAAGTGTTGGTGAGAATGTGGAGAAACTAAAACCATTATGCATGGCTAGTAGAAATGTAAAATGGTATAGCCACTGTGGAAGACGGTACAGCAGTTCCTCAAAAATTTAAAATAGAACTACCGTGTGATCCAGCAATTCTACTTCCAGGTATATACCCTCAGAAATGGAAAGTACAGTTTTGAAGATATATTTATACTGCCATGATTATAGTGGCATTGTTTTACAATAGCTAAAACATGGAATGATCACATATGTTCATCAACAGATGTATAGATAAAATGCAGAATGTACATACAACAGAATAGTAGTCAGCTTTAAAAATGAAGGAAATTCTGACATACTACAGTATAGCTGAAACTTAAAGGTCTTATGCTAAGTGAAATAAGCCAGTCACATAAAGAAAAATACTATATTATTCTTCTTATGTCAGATACCTATAGTAGTCAAATTTATAGAGTCAGAAAGTAGAATGGTGGTTTTTCAGGGGATCAGGGGAGGTAGGAATGAGGAGTTACTGTTCAATGAAATGAGTTTCAGTTTTACAAAAGGAAAAGATTTATGAAGATAGAGGGTGGTGATGATTTTACAGCATTATGAATGTATATAATACCACTGAATTGTATACTTTAAAAGGTTAAAATGGCAATTTTTATATTACGTGCATTTTACCACAAGAAAAAAATGGAAGAAAATGCATTGGTTAGTATATTGTCAAAATGAGTATAAAAATAATTTTAAGGGGGGCGGAGCAAGATGGCCGAATAGGAACAGCTCCAGTCTCCAACTCCCAGCGCGAGCGACACAGAAGACCGGTGATTTCTGCATTTTCAACTG
>NW_016808887.1:153684-163777 GCF_001698545.2 Rhinopithecus bieti | reverse complement strand
TGATAAATAAATAAATAAATAAAATAAAATAATTTTAAAACACTTTAATTTTTGTATTTCTAATTACCATATCAGGACCACACACGGAACCATCTTGTACAAATGTTTCATCTCTGTCATCAACTGAATAATATGATGTGCTTGAAACAGATGCCTGTACTGGAGGTGGCTTCCTCCTGGGTAGATATGTAGACACACATGTTTGGTCTCGTACATGTGCATAAATCACAGATAAATTTGGACGTGATATTAAGTCTTTGTGTTCCCATGTACAGACTAATTTTCCACATAGAATATGTCTAGAAGCACAAGGAAGAAAAAAATTACCTTATTGTTTATTGAGATAACATAGGATGCTGATATAGTGAAATTTTTAAAAAGTGATTTACTAATTTAAATCCAAATTTCAACAATTTTCTCTCAGTACTTTTTTGTTGCACAATGACTTATGTTATGATTCTTTTTTGTTTCATAAGGCAAACTGGCAAGTGAAAAACTGATGGTTTTTACACTATGACAGCTGTGATCTGTTCCACAATAACCGCTGAAATTTGAGAAAATGATCTCTGGTCTCCAGTTTTTTCAATAGTAAATAAGTAATTATTATGCACATTTGATGTATGTAAGTTGTATATTTATAACTTATATTATAAATATATAATATATACAAGCTGCATAACAATGTCTAACTCATCACAACAATAAACAGAGGCCATTTTTATGGTCATTGTTGTTTTAACATTATAGGCACCGAACACATGTTCTTGTAGGCAGTGGATAATATTGTCCAGCTCAGATTATGTAATGAAGAAAACCTGACCCCCAACATTCGATTTGACTGCATAGAATATATTTCCTAGGATTTTAGCAATCTCTAACCTACATTCCAAACAGATTTATAATTTTCTAAATACATACTGAAACAAACAATATTCAGTGCCACAGTTTCCAAACTTGTCTCCTCTGGTATTAATTTCATCATAACAGAAAATTGGAGCACCTCTTGAACCTATGAACAACAACAAAAACTTAAGTAAATTACAATACAGAATTTAAATTATGTTAAAGAAATGATAGACTCAGTCTGGAAATTATAATGTGATCCATAAGAAAGTTTATCATTACCCAGGACTAAAAGTTTCTGGGGGCAGAGCTAGGATTAAAAAACAAACTCCTTTTTATAAGCCTAGAAGACTTTCTTCTGCAGCAAACAGAAAACAAACAACACTATTCGAATGGTTCTGTATTGTTAGACAAATAAGCAACTGTCACCCTATTTCCTATAAATTATTTACTTCCTGCCTTACTTCTCTACCCCATGTGAAAATGCTGTTTACTCTTATTCCAAATGAAACAGTAGAAAAATAGTATCTGTAGTGCAATAATGACGACAAACACAATGAACACTTCATTTAACTCTCCTTGCTCCACACTAAAGTCAGCATCCATTGTTAGATTATTAGTTCCTAATAATCACTAAATAAAAATTGAATTTTAAAATTAGAAAGAATATCAATGTTCATCTACTTCAGTCCTTTATATATTTAGTTATGTCTAATTTTAAAATTATGAAAAATTCAAACATCTATAACTGTCCTATTACTTTTACTTAGTAGTTTAGAGGTAGCTTCCATTGATCATGTTAGTCATATGTAATCAAAATATAGATCATTTGTTGTTACCACTATTTAATTGACAAGAGAGCTCTCTTCAATAATTTCACAGACTTTCATACTTAGAGAACATGATCTGTAAATTTCACTCTGTTAAGGAGCACAATCCAGACATGTACAAGGTGCTACAGAACAGGCCAGGACAGATTTGTGAGTGGAATCCACCAACATCAGCAATTCTTTTTTGAAAAAGCCTACTCTTGAACTCACCCAATAAGTAATCGGGTTTGTGTGCTTTGCTCCAGACAAAATACTTCTTTGATTAAATCTAATTTAAACTTCCCAGTTCCTCTAAATTATATAGAGAGCCACAATTCAGATGGCTCCAAATTTAAGGTATAAACCTAAGAATACAAAATAAATAACATCTGAATGCAATAGTATAAAAAAATCAAAATTAGTGCAAGAAAAATCTACAATGAACAAAACACTAAAACTCTAGACAGGGACAGGGACGGGTCATTATTCCATAACCCTGCTTTACTGAGCAACAAGTACAGCCTTTGCAATTAGCCAGTGGTTCCCTGACGAGGCTCAGGAAGCTTTCTCTGCAACCTCCTGAAGTCCACGGACCCAACCCAGAGTGGCCCTGGCAGCCCACCTTGCCCAGGAGAAAAAGCAGCAAAACATGGGATATTCCCATGTAACCCTTAACAACCCAACATCTCTCTGGTGTCTCTTTTCAGTTCCATTTTTGAGGGTCAGGATGGCAGGAATTTCTGCGTTTTTGTTGTTGTTGTTGTTGTTGTTGTTGTTTTTTGACTCTCAAGGCCCTGTTGCTCTGGGTGACCCACTGCTGGCCAGGAATTTCTTTTCCCCCTAGGATGATGATACCTGTGCAGGGCAGTCCTACCACCTAATTCTCCAAAGCCCTGGGAGATTCAGGCATTTTCTTCAGCAGCTTTCCTATTCCTGCCTCCATTTCATGGGCTTTGAACTGAGGTCTCCACAACACCTAAAAGCACAGTTTAAGAAAGGCAGTGACTGGAGTTTAGTTTGGGAGATTTTAGGACAAACCCTTGTGACATCTGAAGTCGCTGTGCCTCCTGGAACCTCAAGGTGCACAGTCAATAGTGGGAGAGACTATGTCAAGGGCTGATCACATTAGGGACTGTAGTAACCTGCTGTGGAAATGTTCTTGGAGGAGATTCTATAAAAAAGAATGTGTGGCTGGTTTTTTTGTTATGTTGTGTTGTGGGGTTTTTTGCCTGGTATGGCCCAAGTAAAAGTCAACGACTCGTTTGGAGGTTTATTTTTGCTTTTCTTTTCTTCTTTTTCTTTCTTTTCTTATGCAGCTGCATGCAAAAAACTTTGGACAAAACGCCTCTATTTTGTGGATGCTTATGTAATTGTTCACCTTAGTTGTTAATTCCTTGTGTTGTAGAACTACAGTGCTTTCCCACCCCGTCTGAATCCCAGAGCAGGCCTATGATGAAGGCTCGCAGGTATCTGTGTTTCTGCTTATTTGGTTAGGAAAACCAGTGTCTTGCACTTGGTTACACTGACTACTACTACAAGCTGCTACTTCTAAATTTGGTCCCTTTGGGGCATCAGAATTGAGAAGTAGAGGAAATACAGATAAAAGAATGCATCATTTTAGTCTTCTGCAGTTAAATATCTGGGGCAGGGAGAAGACAAAGGTGAGATAAGATAGATCCATAAAACTATATTCCACATAAAAATATTTCCAGACCACACCTATTACCAAAATGTCTAATTGAACAAGAAGCATCAAAATATAATAAAGCAGGCCCTAGCTGGGGGCAGAGGGTCTCATAAATATATTTTCTAGTATAAAATAGAAAGAAGTTGCAACCGGTGTGGACCTATGCTTGGATTGCCCAGGCTGAAGTGATAAGACTGAGTAGCACATTAGTAAGCAAATAAAATAAAATTATGCAATTTTCACAATTAGCATTTACTCAGGAGAGCTGAAATTAATTGAATCTCATACAATCTTTCATGCCGTCAATGAATTTTTGAAGTTTAATATCATCAGTGGCTCTTGGGCCCAGTCACCTATAGCTTTTAATCATGCCAGAGTAGGGTGAAATGTTATATAAGTTCTAGGCAGTTTTTTAATAGCCAGTCCAGCCAGGAGGGTGCAATGGCACAAATGAGGAGATCACTGAACAGAACCCAAAGTCAGTGTTCAGGTCTGTCTCTCCACTAGGCAGTGTGATAGAGGGAAACTTGTGTGACCTCTCTGGGCCTCATTTCCTTAGTAAAGTGAAGTGAAGTTGTCAGACTCTGATGCCCCTCTCATTAAAAGTATTTTATTATTATACTGACGTTTTACATTAATTGAATATGCTTTCAAAGTTACTTCATGTCAAAGTTATAAGAAAAGATGTAGGCCTTCTGTTAGGCATGCAGCCTTGTAGATAAACTAGAGCAAGAACTCGAAATCGTTTCAGCTTTTTGTTTTTCAAATTAGAGAGAATTATGATTGCCTAGAGGTCTTCTATTGAAAATACCTTCAAGACTCTTGTTGATTTTATTAGAACTTTCATACTCCACAACAGTACTGCGTATTCCCTGAGCCTTATGTGGTCAAGCCCCAACGCTAGTGGGAATCCAAAATGCTGAACTAGCCCAGGCGTGGTGGCTCACGCCTGTAATCCCAGCACTTTGGGAGGCCGAGGCGGGTGGATCACCTGAGGTCAGGAGTTTGAGACCAGCCTGACCAACATGGCAAAACTCCATCTCCATTAAAAATACAAAAATTACTGGGTGTGGTGGCAGATGCCTGTAATCCCAGGTACTTGGGAGGCTGAGGCAGGAGAATCACTTGAACCTGGGAGGCGGAGGTTGCAGTGAGCCGAGATGGCACCATTGCACTCCAGCCACTGCACTCCAGCCTGGGCAACAGAATGAGACACCATCTCAAAAAAATAAAAAAATGCTGAACTAGAAAACAAAAGCAAGGAGGTGGGTGAACTTTATATGCTGATATTTTTTCTTTTATTAATCAAGTTATGGAATCATTTGTTCTTTCTGTTGTTTATGACATTTGATCCTGTATTGTTTTAAAACAACCTTCAAATAACTCAGGCAGTATACAGATTCTATAAGACATTGTCTAGCCCAGCCTTAAAGAAAAATATATAAGAGGGTCCCATTAGGCTGTTTTTTCACTGAAGCAACAATGGTTACCCTGAGCTCTAAAATACCCTCAGGAAGAGAGTCTTTGTCTTTAAAATCAATATCACTTTAACATAGAAAACCTCCCTATCATGTTTGGACAGTCTAAAGCTAATTGTTTTTGGGCTATTAACTATACAGTGTTGAGAAAAATAATCAAAAGACAGAGGTACCGTTTCACAAAACTTACAGATCCTGTTTGAAATGACTGTCTTAAAATTGGTCTCTCTGTATCTAAAACACACCTGACAGAATTACTGCTAAATAGATTTTCACTGTAATCCCCATTTTTAGTTTACCTCGATAACCACCAAAACTTCACCAAAGATGATTTAAAATAGCAATTGCCATCATAGAGAACTTTTGACATGCCAAAGATGATGTAGCTAAAAGAGCTTGAGAACAGAAGTACCAAATATGAAAGGATCAGACTTTAGAACAAAAGTTCAGGGTCTTCAGAACAATATTCTGATACAAAAATTGCATCTCTTAAAGATTTTTTGGAAAAAGCCAACGAAAGTAAATCAATCTGAAATTTATCTCCTTGTGCTTCTAACATTAATTATCCTATTTTGACATTATCACCTACTGTCCTGTTCCCTCACCTCGCTTCCCCAAATTCCTATTCAAATTGCTTTTTCCTCAAGGTCTCTCCCAAGAAAACTACTAATTTAATGATTTAATACCTATTTAATACTGTTAGTATAGATAGTAATCTTTGCAAATTTAATTTAAATTATGGCCTAGACCTGAGCTAAGAACCACATAAAGCATATTCCAAAGCCACAAGGAGACATAAAAGTTTGCTCTAGAATTTTAGTTGTATTATTTTATTATCCACTTACCGTCTAAGGGAGTAGACCTATAGCGATTCATCTATTAGCTCCTCAGAGGAAGAGAAATTATTGAATGCTGTTGAGTAGAAACCTAAAATGAAAGAAGCCCTATCCTCTTTTTTTGTATAAAATCCAAAATAGGAGACATTGTAAGAAAAAAATAAATTGGAATGAGAATCTGCAAATCTGGGAGACTCCAAAACACAGCTGAACATTTTCAAAGGGACTCAGAAAACTAGCAAGCTAGGAACAGCAACGTAGTAGATCTCCTTTGATGACAACTGATGCCCAACATGGAAAATCGATCAAAAAACTTTCATTCTCTAAGAATTAAGGATATTAAGGCTATATTGATTGCCATATTTTAAGAAACGTTTTTGAAATAGGCAATGGTCCATATGACCAAAAAGCAATGGTACAATGGCCCAACACTTATCAAATGATGCTGCAGCATTTGTCAATGCCTTATCTTTCCCTTGACTTCCTAAATGAACTGATCTTTAAAGATATACTGTCAGTAAAGTTATTTTTTGTATATAGTACACTGTTATTTATATAATAGATTCTGCTACTGTGAAACAACAGATGTATTCAGAAGACTGAAACTGGACCCCTTCCTTTCACTAAATACAAAATTAACTCAATATTGATTAAAACAAATATAAGACCTAAAACATGAAAACTCTAGAAGAAAATCTAGAAAATACCATTCCAGACATCAGCCTTGAAGAAGAATTTATAACTAAAACAAAAACTGATAATGAAACCTAATTAAAATAAAGGGCTGCTACACAGCAAAAGAAACTATCAAGACGGTAAACAGAAAACCTACAGAATAGGAGAAAATATTCATAAACTATACATCTGACAAAGGTCTAATATCCAGAATCTATAAGCAATTCGACAAACAGAAAACAGATAACTCTGTTTAAAAAAATGGGCAAAGGATATGAACACACTCCACAAAAGAAGAAAAACATGGGGGCAATAAATATACTTTAAAATGCTCAACATCACCATTAATTAAAAGTTCCAAAAACAACAGATATTGGTTGTAGAGAAAAGGGAACACTTATACACTATTGGGGGGAATGTAAATTAGTTCAGCCACTATAAAAAGCAGTGTGGAGATTTCTCAAAGAACTTAAAACAGAACTACCATTCAACCCAGCAATCCTGGTACCAGTATATACCCAAAGAAAAATAAATGACTTTACCAAAAAGACACATGCATGTTTATCTTCATCACAACACTACTCACAATAGCAAAGACATGGACTCAACCAAGAAGCCCATCAACAGTAGGCTGAATAAAGAAAATGTAGTACATATACACCATGGAATACTATGCAGCCATAAAAAGAATGAAATCATGTTATTTGCAGCAACATGGATGCAGCTGGAGGCCATTATCCTAAGCAAACTAATGCAGGAACAGAAAACCAAATACTACATGTTCTCACTTGTGGTAAACACAGAATTCACTTGGACACAAAGACAGGAACAGTAGATTCTGGGGACTGCTTGAGGGAGGAGGATAAAAAGAGGGAGAGTGTTGGAAGGCTACCTATCAGGACTATGCTCACTATCTAAGTGATGGGATCATTCGTACAGCAAGCCTCAGTGACAAATCTTTACATGTACTCCCCCAAAGCTAAAATAAACATTGAAAACAAAACAAAACAAAACAAAAAAAAAAAAAAACACTATACACTTTTTTCAGTCTTGCCTGAAGCTAAATTTATTATTTTGATAGTCTTGTGTTCAGCATTCTTTTGTGTCACAGAAGATAGCCAATATTTAATTGCCTTCAACTGAGCAAGTTTGTAATATACTTGACAATAATACATTAAGGCTTTTCTGAGTATCCACCTTACTTTTCTCATAGTTTAAATCAGCATCTCAAAATATAAAGATTCCTTCCAGATCTACCTTCATCCAAAGTAGGCGATCTTCTATCTGTACTTATTTGGAGTTTTCAAGTTATCTCTATATATTTATCTATTGCATTGGCTAAAAGGGAGTATAAAATTTTTAAGGAAAAGCTTCACTATCCTATTTTATCACCTAGCCATAATTTGTCAGCCAAAGGAAGAACTTTGTCTGAAATAGTCAAAAGATTGTTGACTATTCATAATTATCCAAAAGAAATTTCTGAAAGACATATATAAATTTAAGGATGTCCAAGATTAAATGGTTAAATACACAATTGGTTCCTAATTTTATGCAATACTAAGTTCCATACATGATTTTACTTTTTCAAACATTTCAGAATATCTTTCAGTGAACTGAGAGGTAAAAGATGCCTTCAGGACCCCAACGCAACCTTCAATAATCATCTTTACTGTGTTTTCCAGATTATCATAAATATTAGTGTCTATGTGTTCATTAAAGCTCGAGTCGTATTATAGGAATATTTACCTAACTGCCCAGTGCTCATCAAAGCTCCATCACGTGTTTATAGTCTGTTTCTTAAATCCAGAGCAATTGTAGCTTCAGATAAATTAGTTGAAGCATCCTCAGACCTTGTACAAGGATTACATTTAAATTTTATAGTGCTATATACTAAATAAGCCTGAACATATATGCTGAAAACCCTGAACATATTTTGTTAGTTGATTAAATAATCATGAAATATTGTTTATTTCTCCTTCTCACACAACTATCCAATAATCCAGCAAATCTTTTACAATTCCCTGGTAAGTATGCTTCTACGGTTTGGAAAATATCTATGCCCAGAGTCAATCTTTGTGACACTTTCATAAGAATATTGATCCAACACGGTTTTGATAAATCATATCTTAAAATTGAAAAGAAACATTACCAGGTTAGTTTTGCAAAAACTGTTCATACTTTAGTGTGGAATATAATCCTTTTTCAGAGTCTTAATCAGCAAAAGTAGTCAAACTTCTGGCCCTCTCTAGAGAAGGAGGTCTCAATGCAGCACGGCAGACATAATTCTTTGTTGTAGAGGTTATCCTGTGTATTGTAAAGCATTTAGCAGCATCCATCACCTGATCTGGTGACCTGTACTCACTAGAAGCCAAGATTCACCCCATCCATGCTGGGACAACCAAAAGTGTCTCCACGCATCCTGTCTAGTGGGCAGAGGCCACAGACACTACCAAATATCCTACAATGCACAGGAGAAGCATTCCCTGCCCCCACTCCTCACAACAAAGTGTGATCTGGCCTAAAATATCACTACTGCTGAGGTTGAGAAAACTTTATATAACTGTTGGATTAGCACTTAACATTTGTCTAGATGATATACAACCCAACTTGGTCATGAAGCCCTCTAATAATATATGGAACTTTACAACTAATGAGACTTTCAGCCTTATTGAGGGCAAACATAACCACAAACCAAATAACACCAAAGGTAATAACATCATTTTATATTATACCTACAATAGGAAGTTTTTGCATCTGCAGAGATAACACTGAAGAGGAGCGTACTGTAGGAGCCAGACATTTCCAAAACAATATTTAGTAAAGAGCTTAGAAAAGGTGGTAATCAGTTGAGGTGTTTTCCTTTACTGGTTTTATTTTTTGAAAAAAAAAAAAAAAAAACTTAATACTTAACCTTGTTCTTTTACCATAGATCTACAGATTTCCCTACTTTAAATGCTATTGCTTGATGAATAAGCTATGTCTTTCAATATGACAACTTCATTAGTATATTTTGTCCAGAAACCAACAATTTGGGGGTGCATGATGATTTGTCTTAGGCCTGTGGTATAAGAATTCTTATTGTCTGTTTCCTACAAACAGTATATAGGTTTTACCATGCAAAACTAATGCTTCCTTCAGAATTATATCAAACCCTGTTCAAGGATCATTTTAGCTGACCATGACAGCTCATAGATGACCTAGTCAAATAATTAGATATTTGTAGGGAACACATACCATAATCTAATAATAATACTACCTTATATTTACTGAGTACAGTCATGAGTTGCTTAATGATGAGGATATGTTCTAAGCAATGTATCCATTGTTGTGTGAACATCATACAGTGTACTTAAACAAACCTAGATGGTATAGCCTGCTACAAACCTAGGCTATATGGTGTAGCCTATTGCTCCTAGGGTGCAAACCCATATAGCATGTTATTGTACAAAGAATTGGATTTAATATGTGTTGAGGCCGGGTGCGGTGGCTCAAGCCTGGAATCCCAGCACTTAGGGAGACCGAGACGGGCGGATCACAAGGTCAGGAGATCGAGACCATCCTGGCTAACACAGTGAAACCCCATCTCTACTAAAAAATACAAAAAAAAACTAGCCAGGCGAGGTGGCGGGCGCCTGTAGTCCCAGCTACTAGGGAGGCTGAGGCAGGAGAATGGCGGGAACCTGGGAGGCGGAGCTTGCAGTGAGCTGAAATCCGGCCACTGCACTCCAGCCTGGGCGACAGAGCGAGACTCCATCTCAAAAAAAA
>NW_016808887.1:117104-151171 GCF_001698545.2 Rhinopithecus bieti | reverse complement strand
AATAAGACAGAGTATCTCTAGATACTAGGTTAGGGCTTTGTTCTTGCAATAATAAGACAGAGTATCTCTAGATACTAGGTTAGGGCTTTGTTCTCAGAGCAATGAGACAGAGTATCTCTAGAAACACTAAGTCAGCCCTCCTCCCGTGCTTTTCCATGCTGCAGATCTAGGCCCCCACAAATATGCACCCCCTTCCTTCCATCTGCAGTCTTTGAAGGACCAAAAAAAGATCCTTCTTAGGTATCTTAGAACCCAATTAAAAAAAAAAAAAAAAAAAAAAAATGTGTTGAAATACAGGTACCATTGAGGATAAATTTTCATCGGGCTTCTATTGCCCTCAGGAGGCTAGCAAAGTGAGATTGTTTTCAAAATAAGTACAAAACTCACTGGTAGTCAAGTGCAGAATTATCACGTCCTAGATGCATTAACACGTGGTCTCTAGAAGTGGACATACATTATTTTAAAATCAAGATGCTTTAGAAGTCATGCTTGTCTTCCAAAAAAAAATTGTATTATTTGGGGCAAATACCCCTGTACTCCCACAGTTCTCACAAAGGACTTTAAAATCTCTCAAAATCACTGATAATACTAAATACACAGTGAATAGCATAAGCTGGAAGACACCTGATTGGCAATCCACTATGTGGCTCTAATTTTATCTGCCTAGCATTGAGTCCTGGCTTTACTTAAAGAAACATTAAATCATAGATCTGGAGTACTGTCCCATTCCTCCTAATTTTACTGGTCATTTGTTTGTATGATTTTGTTTTTGTTTTTGTTTTCCAAGATGGCGTCTTGCTCTGTCGCCCAGACTGGAGTGCAGTGACATGATCTCAGCTCACTGCAACCTCTGCCCCCCGGGATTCAAGCGATTCTCCCGCCTCATCCCGAGCACACCTGGCTAATTTTTGTATGTTTAGTAGAGACAGGGTTTCACCATGTTGGCCAGGCTGGTCTTGAGCTCCTGACCTTGTGATCTGCCCGCCTTGGCCTCCCAAAGTGCTGGGATTACAGGCATGAGCTACTGCACCCAGCTCTTTGTTTGTATGTTAACAATGTTTTAAAGTCTATAGCTGTTGTCTTGCCATAAATTATGATAATCATCAAAACCTCCATCTCACCTTCTCCTTAAATTCCTGGCAGTCACATTGCTGTAGACAATATTTAGAGATCTACGACCTGGTTAGAGAAGACCTCAAGGGAGGGCTAACAATGAAAAATTTCACTCTCAGAGAACATACACCGCATACGTTCAGGAATTTGTATCTTCCAATGAAGCAAATGACATTTATAGGAAATTATCAAAATGGACTAGATTGGTAGTGAACTGAAGCCCTCACTTATCAGCAAGCCCCTTGAAACCCAACTAATCAGTGATTCGCCCTGCTTTCCTCTGATTAAAACACCTTGTTTCCTTCAAACTAAACCCCCACCACAAATTCTATACAATATTTTGAAAAACTGCATTTTCACTTGAGGTTTCTTTTCCGTGGGAACAAGACTTCCATATAAATTCAGAGAGGTTTTTTGTTGTTGTATTTCACAATCAAGAAAATTTTGTTTTTGCACCAGGCACAGTGGCTCGTGCCTGTAATCCCAGCACTTTGGGAGGATGGGGTGGGCAGATCACTTGAGGCTAAGAGTTTGAGACAAGCCTGGCCAACATGGTGAAACACCGTCTCTACTAAAAACACAATCTTAGCCAGCCATGATGGCGTGCTCCTATAATCCCAGCTACTCCAGAGGCTGTAGCAGGAGGATCGCTTGAACCCAAGAGGCGGAGGTTACAGTGAGCTGAGATCACGCCACCACACTCCAGCCTGGGCGAAAGGGAGAAACGCTGTCTCAAAAAAGAAAAAGAAAAGATAATTTTGCTTTTCTTTAACACTAATATACACTGTGCAAGAATTCAGTCATTAACACATATGTTTACATTTTTGTTCCATAAAATTCAATAACAGACTTTGGAATAATCCGAATTTAGGGACTAAGAAGAAAATTATGATTATTACCTCTTCCGATTAAATCATCACATTGTTTGTCAAAAGTTCGACACCTTCCTTGAAAACAGAAGGCTCCACCTGAATCACAATATTCTCCATCACGTACATAAGTGTCAAGCAAACAGTATGGATGGCTTCCATTGCAAAATTCAGTGAAATCACATTCTTCATCAACTGATTTCCTGCAAATCGTATTAGCTGGTTTGAACTAGGAGGAAAGAGGAACATAAAACTTTAAATATCAATGATATTTAAGTTTTATTTCTCTGTAGGCTCTGTATGCTGGTCCATTTTTTTTCCCCCCTAAGTTTCTAATAGCAATTAGAAAATTAAATCTTCTTGTTAACTACTTAAGCATCACACGGGATTCTTAAAGTATCTCCTTTTAAAGCCTGCAATATTTTTTAAATGTTTATGATGAGGAGTTATTGTTTTATAAATGGCTGCTGATTTCTTCTTTAAGATTGATATGGAGAAACCAGAAACTGCCCAGCTGAGCAGTTTGGACTCAGTCAAAATGGATTACAAATAATTTTTATATTCCCCAGCTCCACTTTGTCTTTCTTTCCTTTATGGACGTCTGCTTATCTTTGAGTTTCTAGCTTCTCTTATAAGCATTACCCATTTTTTTATACACAAGAAATGTATCACATAAATGATGAAGATATTCTAAGAACACACATGAGAAAATTTATTTCATATTTATTTCAAATTTCGTGTTGCAAAAAACTTAAAATAACTTCCATAATTACATATTTCTCATCTGCTTCTGGGCTTCCCTTTCTACATATTTACTTTTGCTGAGAAGCATCTAATCACCATCTCTGAAAACTCTTCTTTCTTCAACACATGAGCCAGTCTCTTATGGCTACTGTCATTATCCTATGAAAAGTAAATAAAAATTTTCCTAGTTTTCAAAGGTCCTGAAGGCCCAGCTTATATAACATTTATCTTCTCAAAATTGTTTTGCCAACTTTTCTTAAGCTTTCAAGTATTTGCCATCTGTAGAAAGTCTCACACAAATTTTTTAGGTGATGCATGAGAAAACAAATACAGTATCTACTGTGTCACTCAAGCTTAGAGACATTAAATTCAAAACTAATGATTCAAAGTGTTAATAGAGGAAATTTGCATATGTATAATGAGAAAGTATCAACACTTGTTTCTTCAGAATTTGTTTCCTTTTACAAATTGGTATAAAAGGCAATCGTATTTTTATTCTTTTTTTTTTCTTTCTTTTTACACGGAGTCTGGCTCTGTCCCCCACGCTGGAGTGCAGTGGCGCAATCTCAGCTCACTGCAAGCTCCGCCTCCCAGGTTCACGACATTCTCCTGCCTCAGTCTCCCAAGTAGCGGGACTGCAGGCGCCCACCACCACGCCCGGCTTATTTTTGCTGTATTTTTTAGTAGAGACAGGGTTTCACCATGTTAGCCCAGATGGTCTCGATCTCCTGACCTCGTGATCCTCCCACCTCGTCCTCCCAAAGTACTGGGATTACACGTGTAAGCCACCACGCCCGACCTATTGTAACATTTTTAAAAATCTCTATGAACACTCACTTCCTCAAATACTCTTTGAAACAAGCTTTATCATCCTATTGGCTCTCCATTGAGAGGCAGAGAAAACTCTTCTAAAAATATTTTAACTTTGTAGGTATATGAGAGTGGTGACTTTAGAATATTGAAAAAATATATTTTCACAATCATGGAGGTAAAATTAAATAAATTGAATTGTGTTGCTCAAGAAGTGCACCTCATGGGCTCATCTTTTTTTATTCTGGATCTCACCTTTATTATTATTATTATTATTATTATTATTATTATTATTACTATTAGTTATTTCAATTGTTTGGGAGAACAGGTGGGGTTTGGCTACATGGATAAGTTCTTTAGGTGTGATTTCTGAAATTTTGGTGCACCCATCACCCAAGCAGTGTACACTGCACCCAGTGTGTAGTCTTTTATCCCTCACCCCACTCTCATACTTTCCCACAGATCTCCAGAGTCCATTATATTACTCTTAAGGCTTTGCATCCTTATAGCTTAGCTTCCACCTATTAACTACTTAAGCATCACACGGGATTCTTAAAATATCTCCTTTTAAAGCCTGCAATACTTTTAAATGTTTATGATGAGGATTTATCATTTGAGAATATACGATGAGAATATATGATGTTTGGTTTTCCATTCCTGAGTTACTTCACTTAGAATAACGGTCTCCAATTCCATCCAGGTTACTGCAGATGCCATTATTTCATTCCTTTTTATGGCTGAGTAGTATTCCATTGTATATGTGTGTGTGTATATATATACACATATGTATACACTATATATACATACCATAAATTCTTTACCCACTTGTTGGTTCTTTGTCCACTTGTTGGTTGATAGTCATTTAGACTGGTCCCATATTTTTGCAATTGTGAATTGTGCTGCTATAAACATGCATAAGCAAGGGTCTTTTTCATATAATGACTTATTTGCCTCTGGGTAGATGCCCCCGAGTGGGATTGCTGGATCAAATGGTAGATCTACTTTTGGTTATTTAAGGAATGTCCATAGTCCTTTTCACAGTGCTTGTACTAGTTTACATTCCCACCAGCAGTGTAAAAGTTTTCCCTTTTCACCACATCCACACCAACATCTTTAAAAAAAAAAAAAAAGTTTTAATTATGGCCATTCTTGCAGGAGTAAGGTGGTATCGCATTGTGGTTTTGATTCGCAATTCCCTGATAATAAGTGATGTTGAGCATTTTTTCATATGTTTGTTGGTCATCTGTATATCTTCTTTTGAGAATTGTCTATTCATGTCCTTAGCCCACTTTTTGATAGGATTATTTGTTGCTGTTGTTGTTTTTCTTGTTGATTTGTTTGCATTCCTTGTAGATTCTGGATATTGGTCCTTTGTCTGATGCACAGTTTGTGAAGATTTTCTCCTACTCTGTGTGTTGTCTGTTTACTCTGCTGATCATTTCTTTTGCTGTGCAGAAGCTTTTTAATTAAGTCCCATCTATTTATCTTTGTTTTTGTTGCATTTGATTTTGGGTCCTCAGTCATGAAGTCTTTGCCTTGGCCAATGTCTAGAAGAGCTTTTACCATGTTATCTTCTAGAATTTTATGGTTTCAGGTGTTAGATTTAAGTCTTTAATTCATCTTGATTAATTTTTGTATAAGGTGAATGATGAGGATCCAGTTTCATTCTTCTACATGTGGCTTGCCAATTATCCCAGAACCACTTGTTGAATAGGGTGCCCTTTCCACACTTTATGTTTTTGTTTGTGTGTTGAAGATCAGTTAGCTGTTAAGTATTGGGTCTTTTTCTGGGTCCTCTATTTTGTTCTATTGATCTACTTGCCTGTTTTTATATCAGTGTCATGCTGTTCTGGTAACTATAGCCTTGCAGTATAGTGTGAAGTCTAGTAATGTGGTACCTGCAGATTTGTTCTTTTTGCTTAGTCTTGCTTTGGCTATGTGGGCTCTTTTTGTTTTCCCTATAAATTTTAGAATTGTTTTCTAGTTCTGTGAAGAACAATGATGGTATTGTCATGAGAATTGCATTGAAATTATAGATTGCTTTTTGCAATATGGTCATTTTCATAATATTGATTCTACCCATCTGTGAGCATGGGATGTTTCCATTTGTTTGTGACATCTATGATTTCTTTCACCAGTGTTTTGTAGTTTTCCTTGTAGAGATCTTTCACCTCTTTGGTTACATATATTCTTAAGGGTTTCTTTTTGCAGCTGTTGTAAACGGGTTGAGTTCTTGATTTGATTCTCAGCTTGGTTGCTGTTGGTGGATATAAGTGCTACTGATCTGTGTACATTGATTTTGTATCCAGAAACTTATTGAATTCATTCATTGGATCCAGGAGCTTTTTAAATAAGTCTCTAGGGTTTTCTAGGTATATGATCATATCATAGGTGAACAGCCACAGTCTGACTTCCTCATTATCAATTTGGATCCCCTTTATTTTTTTCTCTTGTCCGATTGCTCTGGCTAGGACTTTCAGTATGATGTTTAATAGAAGTGGTGAAAGTGAGCACCCTTATCTTGTTCCAGTTCTCAGGGGGGAATGCTTTCAACTTTTTCCCATTTAGGTATATCCCTTCTATGCCAATTTTGCTGGTCTTAATCATAAAAGAATGCTGGATTTTGTCAAATGCTTTTATGCATCTATTGAGGATCATATGATTTTTGTTTTCACTTCTGTTTATGTAGTATATCACATTTGTTGACTTCTGTATGTTAAATCATCCGTGCATCCCTTGTTTAAAATCCACTTGATCATGGTAGATTATCTTTTTAACATGCTGTTGAATTCATTTAGCTAGTATTGAGTTGAGGACTTTTGCTTCTATGTTCATCAGTGGTATTGGTCTGTAGTTTTCTTTCCATGTTACGTCCTTTCCCAGTTTTGGTATTAGGGTAATACTGGCTTAATAGAATGATTTAGGGAGGATTCCCTCTTCCTCTATCTTTTGGAATAGTTTCAGTAGGATTGGTACCAATTTTTTCAGTGTCTGAAAGAATTCAGTTGTGAATCCATGTAGTCCTGAACTTTTTTTGTTGTTGGCATTTTTTTTTATTAATGTTTCAATCTTGCTACTCATTATTGATCTGTTCAGAGCTTCTATTTCTTTCTGCTTTAATCTAGGATGGTTGTATATTTCCAGGAATTTATCTGTCTCCCCTAGGTTTTCTAGTTTGTGCACACAAAGGTGTTTATAGTAGCCTTGAATTATCTTTTGTATGTCTGTAATATCAGTTGTAATGTCTCCTATTTTGTTTCTAATTGAGGTTATTTGGATCTTCTGTCTTCTTTTCTTGGTTAATCTCACTAACGGTCTATCATATTTGTTTATCTTTTCAAAAAACCAACTTTTTGTTTCATTTATTTTTCGTATTTTTTTATTTCAATTTCATTTAGTTCTGCTCTGATCTTTGCTATTTCTCTTTTTCTGCTGGGGTTGGGTTTGGTTTGTCCTTGTTTTTTGAGTTTTTTGAGGTGTGACCTTAGATTGCCTATTTGTGCTCTTTCAGACTTTTTGATGTCGCCATTTAATGCCATGAACTTTCCTCTTAGCACTACTTTTGCTGTATCCCAGAGGTTTTGATAGGTTGTGCCACTATTACCATTCAGTTCAAAGAATTTTTCAATTTCCATCTTGATTTCATTGGTGACCCAATGATCATTCAGGAGCAGGTTATTCAACTTGATATATTTGCATGGTTTTGAGGGTTCCTTTTGAAGTTGATTTCCAATTGTATTACACTGTGGTCTGAGAGAGTACTTGACAATGATTTTGATTTTCTTATCTTTATTGAGACTTGTTTTGTGGTCTATCATATGGTCTATCTTGGAGTATGTTCCATGTGCTGATGAACAGAATGTACATTCTGCAGTCGTCGGGTAGAATGTTCTGTGAATATGTGTTAAGTCCATTTGTTCTAGGGTGTACTTTAAGTCCATTGTTTCTTTGTTGACTTTCTGTCTTGGAGCTTTCTAGTGCTCTCAATGGAGTATTGAAGTCCCCCACTATCATTGTGTTGCCATCAACCTCATTTCTGAGGTCTAGTAGTAATTGTGTGTGTATGTATAATATATAAAATATGATATATATCAATATTAATAGACTTTAAAGGAGATATATACTATAATGCAATAATCATAATGGACTTCAATATTCCACTTTCAACAACAGACAGATAATCCAGATAGGAAATTAATAAGAAAACGTCAGACTCAAACTATACTTTAGACCAAATGGACCTAATATACACATAAAAAACATTCTATCAAACAGCAAGAGAATATATATTTTTCTCAAGAACACATGAAATGTGCTCCAGGATAGATCATAGGTCAGGCAGCAAAACAAGTCTTAGAAAATTTTAAATGATTGAAATAGTATCAAGTATCTTTCTCACCACATTGATATAAAGCAAGAAGTCAATAACAGGACTTGGAATTTGGAAAATTTACAAGTATATGAAAATTAAGCAACATACTGCTAAACAATCAATGGAGCAAAGAAGAACTTAAAATGAAAATGTAAAAATATTTTGAAATATCTTGATACAAACAATAATAGTCACACAATATACTAAAACTTATCAGATGCAGCAAAAATCATTCCAGCAATAAATATGTACATCAAAAAAGAAGAAAGATATCAAAAAATCAATCTAAAGTTAATTACACCTCAAGGAACTAGAAAAAGCAAAATCCAAAGTTAATAGAAAAAAGGAAATAAAGATAAGAACAGAAATAAATGAAATAGAGGCTAGAAAAAAAGTAATGAAACTAAGAAATATTGATTGTCATAGACTTTGTGAAGTTATATATTAACTTTTAGGTTTTTGTCTGATAGAATAGGAAATAATTCCTATCATTTAGAAAAGATAGCCAAGTAAGTTATTTTTTTTTCCTGTGGATATTAACCAGTTTTGAACATAGCAATATTATTCTAACATTCTTTTGTTTCCAAATCCTATTTATATAGTTTTGTTACGTACTCTTGAACGAGCCTATTAGTCTTCCTAGTTTCCTCATTAATGAGTTGAATAAAACTCTGACATATTAATTGTATATTATGAGTAGCCCTTTTAATTTTTTGAAAATTATGCTATTTTCAGGGTCAACCTATTATCTTCGCTTACTCATGTGTGTGCATGTGTGTGTCCAGAAAGCTGTGGCAATCTCAAATAAAATGTATGATAAAAAAGAATAGCTTATTGAATTAGCATATTTCCAAAAAACAATGTTCAAATACATTGCACCCCAAATATATATCTGTTAAATAATTAAAACAAACACTGTTTTTAAGGTTAGGAAGTTGTGAGTCTATAATGTGACTTGACAAGATGGGTAATGGAATTTTTTATTTTTAGGAGGTTTATTACAGATTTATTTATAATTACCCAAATTGGGAAGTAAACAAAATGTCTTTCAATAGATAAATACATACATAAACTCTGGTACATTCATATAATTGAATACTATCCAGCTATAAAAAGCAATTAGCTACCAAGCCATGAACTATAGATATAAAACATAGATGAACTATAAATATATGTTGATAACTGAAATAAGCCAACCTGAAAAGGCTACATGCGTATATTCTTACAACTATATGACATTATGAGAGACAAAAGTATAGACACAAATTTAAATCCAAAGATTCTGATTTCAGTTTTGTTCTATTATGCCACATTGTTTCTCACTATGTGATATTATTTTCAATAACACCTACATATTCTTATTTACTTCTTCTTTTTAGAGATGTCAGCTGCTCCACTGACATACTGGATGACATTTCCATCATTCTACAATTCTCACTGTAAAACCTGCAAGGTCACCATTTTAATAAATATTTCCCATGGCCTACAAATATGCTCAAATCATTTTTTTCACTTACTATCAACTAACACAACTCATGAGTCCACAATCACTAAATTCAGGAGAAACATGTTTCTTGGCCACTAGGTGGGAGTTTATCTTCATCAGGGTGACCTTTTCTGTTTTTAACTTTATTGAGGTTTAATTTATAACTTACATACCATAAAATTCACCTATGTTAAGTGTACACTTTAGTGATATTTTAAGAAAATTTACATGGTTGTGCAACCAGCACCACAACCCAAGTTTAGGACATTTCTATTAGCATAGGATAAGATCCCCAATATCCATTTATAGTTAATCCTCATGCCTGTGGCTGGCCCCAGGTAACCACTAATCTACTTACTGTCTCTATAAAATTTGCATTTTGGGATCTTTTCTACAAATAAAATGATAAAATAGGCAGGGTTTTGTATTTAGCTTCTCTTGCATAGTAGTGTTTTTGAGATTGTAATATGTATGAGTATTCTGTCAACCTTTATTGCTCTCTAGTATTCCATTATACAGATATATCATAGTTTTTGTCAATTTGTTTATAGATACTTGAGTTGTTTTCAGATTTTGGTCATTGAATAATGTTGCTATAGACATCCATATGCAAATTTTTGTAAATACATGTTTTCATTTATCTTGAGTAGACCTAGGAGTAGAATCCTTCGTTCAATTGGTAAACTTATGTTAAACTGCTTAAGAGACTGTCAAACTGGTTTCCCAAAGTAGTAACACCATTTTTTGGTCCTACTGGCAGTCTATGAATTCCTGTTTCTCTATGTTTTCGCCAATATTTGTTATTTTCTGTCATTTGATTACAGCCATTCTAGTGGGTGTCTTGTAGTATCTGGTTTGAATATACACATTGCTAATGACTAACAATGTCTTTACTAGTTTTCATCTATTTATTATTCCATGTAATTACCATTTTGTATATATTTCTATATATTGTGTCTATCATTGTATATAACTTTGTATATATTTGCCTATCTTCTTTGAGCAGGTATTTAACCTGTTCAAATATTTCATACATTTGTAATTGGATTGTTTCCCTTCAATTATTGAGTTGTTAGGATGATTCATAGATTCTGTATACAAGTACTACATCAGAAATACAGTTTGTAAATATTTTCCTCCCCTCTGTGGCTTGTCTTTTTATTGTCTTAACAGTGTTTTCTGAGGCACAAAGATTTTTAATTTTGAGAAAGTCCAATTTACCAACTATTTCTTTTATGAATTATACTTTTGGTGTTGTATCTTGGAAATTTCTGGCAAATCCAAGGTTATGAATATTTTTTCATATGTTTTCTTCCAATAGATGTATAGTTTTAACTACTGCAGTTAGGTTGATTGTCTGTTTTGAGTTAAATTTTGTGTGTGGCATGATAAAAGGGCCCAAATTTACTTTTCTGTATGTGGACACTGAATTGTCCCAATAGCCTTTGCTGAAAAGACTATTATTCCTTTATCAAATTGTCTTGACACATTTGTCAAAACTCAATGGACTATAAATATAAGAGTTTATTTCTGGACTCTCAGTTCCATCCCATTTATCCATGTATTTATTGTTATGCCAGTACAATGTTGAGCTAGATTACTTTAGCTTTGTAGTAATTTTTGAAATATGAAATGGTGACTCCATCAATTTGTTCTTCAGGATTGTTTCAGCACTTCTGGGTCCCTTGCATTTCCAGAATTTTTAGGATTATGTCATCAATTTCTGTAAAGAAGCCTACTGGAATTTTGCCAAAGATTGTCTTAAATCCATAGATCAATTTAGAGATGTACAGAAAAGAGTTAACATAGCAGACTTAAGACTGCTATACTTGGAAAGGTATATTCACAAGGCTGGCCTTTGACTGACACCTGAGTTAGAGTTCCCATCATTGCCTAACTAATAAGTCACTGTGCCTGAACTGTTTAGACTTTGGTATTTACAATGAACAAGCAATTTCCATCTAAGAGTCTGGAATTGTGGTAGATGCTAGGCAAAAGATGCCTGTGTGACCAGCCTCCAATAAAAAGCTTAGGGTCTGGGTTCCCGGCAGTCAATATTTCACACATATTATCATAATTCATTGCTGGAGAAATTAAGTCCATCATTGTGTGGCTCTACTAGGAAATGACTCTTGGAAGCCTGTGACTACCTTCCTTCATACTTGACCCATGAGCCTTTTTCCTCTGCTAATTTTGCTTTGTATCCTTTTTCTGTAATAAATTATAGTGATGAGTACATTCTATGCTCAATCACATGAGTCTTCCTACTGATTTACTGAACCAAGGGGTAATACTGCAGACCCCTGACAGAAGGGAGATTCGCCGTCTTAACAATACCATCTTTCAACTCATTCACATGGAATATCTCAGCATTTACTTAGGTTTTTGTGTTTTTCTCAGAAATTTTTTGTTGTTTGCCTGTATATTTTGTATTGTTAATATATGCCTAAGTATTAATTTTTATGCTATTGTGAATGAAATTCTATTCTTAATTTTATTTTTGTATTTTCCATTGCTAGTATATAGAAGTACACTTCATTTTTGCATAGCAATTGCATGTCCTGTGACTTTGCTGAATTCATTTATTTATTCAAACAGGTATTTTGGTAAATTTCCTAAGATTTTACATACACAGGGTCATGTAATCTGCAAATAAAGACAGTTGTACTTTTTGTCTTCCAAGTTAGATGCATTTTAATTTTTATACCTATCTGATTTTACTCTCTTGGACCTCCAATACAATGTTTAGCAGAAGTACTGAGACCTTGCATCCTTCTTTCATTCTAATTTTAGGGTGGAGAGCATTGAGAATTTCTTGGTTAGTATGATGCTAGCTGTAGGTTTTTCATAAATACTTTGCATCAGGTAGGGGAAGTTCCCTTCTATTTACCATTTGTTAATAATCTATAATGGATGTTATTTTGTTATTTCTTTTTCTGCATCACTTGAGATTATCTTGTATTTTCTTGTCCTTTATTATATCAGTATGGTGTGTTACATTAACTGTACCACTTTTGCATTACTGAGATAATCCTTTTTGGTCATGATGGATACTTCCTTTTATGTTTCTTTATTCTGTTTGCCATTTTTAAAGGATGTTTTCCATCCATATTCATGAAGGATATTGATCTATAGTTTTCTTTTCTTGTAATGTCCTTGTCTAGCGTTAGTATCAAGGTAATACTGTTCTCATAAAATAAATTTTGAAGTGTTCCTCCCTATTCTATTTTATGCAAAAGGTTGTGGAGTATTTTTGTATTATACCTTCTTTAAATATTTGTTAGAATTCACCAGTCAGGCTATCTGGACTTAGGCAGTGAATTATCAGACTGGCCAGAGCTTTACCAAATATATCCTCTGTAATTGCTCTATCAGGAGATTTGTCTCTGGAAAGAGCACATGAAACATTTCTTCTCAAAACAATCTGGCATTAGAATTGAGCATCAAACCATGATGGAGCCCATTTCAATAATCGTATAAACTCTGTCTGGTAAACCATCTACCACTACACTATAGCAAATCTGTTGGTAAATTCAGGAGCTGATATTTGTATGCAAACAAAATCATTTTTAATCACCTTTAAAACAGGAACCAATTTAAAAATTGTTTGATTAGTCAACCACATTTTTTTAGCTTAACATCTCCATTTTTTTTCTTTCCAACATTTTTTTAGGTTCAAGGGACACATATGCAGGTTTGTTACATGGGTAAATTATGTGTCACAGGGATTTGCTGCATAGATAATTTTGTCACCCAGGTAAGTTTATCTGCTTACCTGATAAGCAGTTTTTCGATCCCCATTCTCCTCACACCCTCCACTCTCATCTAGGCCCTGGTGTCTGCTGTTTCGTTCTTTGTGTCCATGTGTACTCCCATTTATAAGTGAGAACGTGCAGTCAACAACATTTTAGAATGTGGTTCTAAATCATCTTACCTAATTATGATTTGAGTTGACAATCTTGACAGAATCCACACTTTGAAAATAACTGTTAGCTACATACTTTTGTTTCTCCATCAGTAACACTGAGAAAAAAAAATCATGGCTGAATAATTCTGAAGAGTCACATTGACTAGGACCAGCACACTATTTCTCTATTAGTCATTAAATTAGAGCAAAACAGGTCACTTTTCTTCCTTTATGCATACATCTGCCTTTCAGGTTGATGTAATCCCATTTGTATATTTTTGCTTCTGTTGTCTATGTTTTTGAAGTCATGTCCAAAATAAGGATCTCTCTACCACTTCACTTATTCCCTGAAGACTCTATGCCAATTATTTTCTTTATCATTAAGGTTTTAGCTCAAATGTCACCCTGCAGAAAGACATTTCCTGTTTACTCTGGCTAAATACCCTCTTCTCTCACTGTTTGCATGTATGTTTATTCTCTTTACTATTTCCCACTAGATAGTGTGGAGTAAATTATTTCCTGAATTAGTGAATGAACAAATAACTTTAAGCTGTAAATGAACCTGTCTGCTTCTAATGCCAGCCTTTTATCTCATCCTATTTTGCCAAGGTTTGATCTGCACATTGTTGCTCTATGTAATTTTAGGAATAATGTGAGAAAGCTAAACAGAACGCTGGAAGTCACTGATTTTTTATATTGATTTTAAAAATTTACTATCTGTGTGTTCAGTGCTACCTATTTTTTTCTATTTTTATCTCTGCTATAATGCTTACATTTGGCTCTAATTTCTTACATTTATCTTCCATGTCAATAACTAGTTTGAGCCACAAGAATTCTGATATTCTCTAAGTTTGGCATTTATCTTAAGTTTAAATTGTGAATGTAGGTTATCTGTAATGATTCTTAATTTTATTCATCTTCACTTTTGTTTTATTCTATTCTTACAACATTCTCTTAGTTCAAAGATGCCAAGCCTTGCAATTTTTTTTTTTTTGAGAATAGTATTTTTTTCTGAAACTGCTTATAGATCCTATAATGACTTAATTTTAAAAGCATACACTCCCACCAATCTTATGGATGTCTGCCATTTACCCTGTTCCAGAGTTTGTTTCATTTTCCCAGAGTATTTCAGTGAACTCTGCTGGGTGTGGAAAATTATTTAGGAATTTTTTAATTGATAGAAAAAATTACATGTATTTATCATATACAACACAATATTTTAAAGTGAACTATATATATAGTTTTTTGTAGTGAGAACATTACTATCCATTCTCTGCATTTGTCACAAATACAACATAATTATAGTAACTATGCTATACAATAGTTATCTTGGATTTATTCTCCCTCTCTAACTTAATTACACATCCTTCAACCAACATCTCCTCATTCCTTCCTCCCTACAACAACCATTCTAATCTCTAATTCTATGAGATCAACTTTGTAAGATTCCACATATGAGTGAGGTTATACATTATTTGTCTTTCTGTGCCTGGCTCATTTATCTGAAGATAGTATCCTCCTGGTTTAACTATACTGCCACAAATTACAGAATTTCCTACTTTTTATGGCTAAATAGTATTCCACTGTGTATGTATACCACATTGTCTTTATCTAGTCATCTGTTGATGGACACAGAGATTGATTCCATAATTTGGCTATTGTGAATAGTGCTGGAATAAACACAGGAATGTTAATGTCTCTTCAACAAACAGATTTTATTTCCTTTGGCTACAAACCCAGTAGAGGAATCACTGGGTCTCATGGTAATTCTATTTTTAATATTTTCAGGAACTCCCCTATTGTCTTCCATAATGGTTGTATTAATTTACAAGCCCATAAACAGTGTGTAGGGGTGATCCTTACTCCATATCCTTGCCAAGACTTGTTATCTGTTGTCTTTTGATCATACCCATTCCAACAGAAGTGAGGTGATAGCTCATTGTGGTTTTGATTGACAAGATACTCAAGATAGTAATATTGAGCACTTTTTTAATATATCTGTTGGCCATTTATATGACTCCTTTTGAGAAATGCCTATTCAGATCTTTTTCACATTTTTTAATTGGGTTGTTTTCTTGCTATTGAGTTGTTTGAATTCCTTATGTATTTTGGATATTAACGCTTATCAGATGTATAGTTTTCAAATATTTTCTCCCATTCTGTAGATTCTCTCTTCACTTTTTTGATTGTTTCCTTTGCTGTGCAGAGGCTTTTCAGCTTGATGTAATCCCATTTGTATATTTTTGCTTTCATTGTCTATGTTTTTGAAGTCATGTCCAAAATAATAACTGACCAGAACAATGTCATGAAGCTTTTCCTCTGTTTTCTTCGAGTAGTTTTACAACTTTGAGTCTTATATTTAAGTCTTTAATCCATTTCAGTTTTATTTTTGCACATGGAGAGAGACAAGGATCTAACTTCATAATTCTGTATGTGGACATCCAGTTTTTCCAGCACCATTTATTGAAGAAACTACCCTTTCTTCAGTTATGTATTCTTGGCACCTTTGTAGAAAATCAGTTGACTGTAAACGAGTGGAATTATTTCTGGGCTCTGTATTTTGTTCCATTGGTCTAAGTATCTGGTTTTATGCCAGTACCATGCTCTTTTGGTTACCATAGCTGTGTAGTGTGATGCCTACGGCTTTGTTCTTTTGTACAAGATTGCTTTGGCTATTGGGGTCTTTGCTGATTTCATTTGAACTTTAGGAATTATTTTTCTATTTCTGTGAAGAGTGTCATTGGTATTTTGATAAGAATTGCAATTAACCTGTAGGTTGCTTCAGGTATTACAGATATTTTAACAATATTAATTTTTCCAATCCATGAACAGGGGATAGCTTTCCATTTATTTGTGTCTTCAATTTCTATCATCAATATTTTATAGTTTTCAGTGTAGGCATCATTTAACTCCCTAGTTAAATTTATTCTTAAGTATTTTATTTTATCTATCATAATGGGATTGTTCTCTTGATTTCTTTTTGAAATAATTCACTATTAATGTATAGGAACACCACTGACTTTAGTACATAAATTTTGTATCCTACAACTTTACAGAATTTATTCACTAAACCTAACAGTTTTTATGGTTTTTTGGGGGGTGGAGTTTTCTATATATAGATGTACCTCAGAGATATTGTGGATTCAGTTTCAGAGAACCTCAGTAAAACAAATACAGTAATAAAGCAAGCCACGTAAATTTTGGGGTTTCTCAGTGCATATAAGTTGTGTTCAAACTATATTGTAGTCTATTACATGTGTAATAAGGTTATGCCTAAAAAATATGCACACTTTAATTAAAAAATATTTTATTGATAAAAAGTGATAACAATCATCTAAGCCTTCAGTTTACTGGTAATCTTTTTGCTGCTGGAGGATCTTGCCTCAATGTTGACGGCCACCAACTAATCAGGGTGGTGGCTGTTAACAGTTGAAGTGGCTGTGGCAATATCTTAAAATAGGACAACAATGAAATTGGCCACATCAATGGACTCTTTCTTTCCTGAAAGATTTCTCTGTAGCATGCAATGCTGTTTGACAGCATTTAACTCAGAGTAAAACTTCTATCAACACTGAAGTCAATCCCTTCAAATGTTGTCACTGCTTTATCAACTTTGTTTATGTAATATTCCAAATCCTATATTGTCATTTTAACAATGTTCACAGTACCTTCACCAGGAATATATTCCATCTCAAGAAATCACTTTCTTTGCTTATCCATAAGAAGCAACTCCTAATCAATTCAAGTTTTATTAGGAGATTGCAGCAATTCGGTCACATCTTCAGACTCTATTTCTAATTCTAGTTCTCTTACTATTTGTATCATATCTGCAGCTATTTCCTCCACTGAAATCTTGAACCCCTCAAAGTCATCCATGAAAGTTTGAATCAACTTCTCCCAAACTCCTGTTAATGTTGATATTTTGATCTCCATCTATGAATTGCAAATGTTCTTAATGGTATTTTAAATGGTGTATCCTTTCTGAAGGTTTTTAGATAATTTTGCCCAGACCCATTGGAAAACACTATCTATGGCAGCTAGAGTCTTACATAATAAGGCTTGAAAGTCAAAATGACTCCTTGATCATTTGTCTGACCATGAGCTGCAGAATGGATATTGTGCTAAGCAGGTAGAAAACATTAATCTGCTTATACATCTCCATCAGAGCTCTTGGGTGACTAGTTGCATTGTCAATGAGCAGTAATGTTTTCAAAGGAATCTTTTTTTCCTGAGTATTGGCTCTCAACAATGAGCTGAACATATTCATTAAGCCATGCTATAAACAGATGTGCTGTCATCCAGGCTTTGTTGTTCCAATATAGAGCACAGGCAGAGTAGATTTAGCACAATTCTTAAGGGTCATGGGATTTTTGGAATGATAAATGATCATTGGCTTTAACTTAAAGTCACCAGTTGTATTAGCCCATAACAAAAGAGTCAGCCTAAAGCTTTGAAGCCAGGCATTAAATTCTCTCTAGCTATGAAAGTCCTAGAAAGCATCGGTATTAGGCCATTCTTCCACTGCCATAAAGTAGTATCTGAGATTGAGTAATTTACAATAAAAGACATTTAATTGATTCATGGTTCTGCAGGGTGTACAGGAAATATAGTGGCATCTTCTTCTGAGGAGGCCTCAGGAAGCTTCCAATCATGGCAGAAGGCAAAGGAGGGCAGGCACATCACATGGAGAGAACAGGAGCCAAAGCAAGAGGGAGTTGGTGGGGGAGAGGGGAGACATGCCACACACTTTTAACCAACCAGATCTCATGAGAACTTAATCACTATTGTGAAGATAACATCAAGCCATGAGGGATCCACCCCCATAATCCAAACACCTCCCACCTCCAGCAGTGGGGATTACAATTTAACATGAGATTTCGATAGGGACAAATAGCCAAACTATATTAATATCTTTTTTCAATAGAAGGCTGTTTCATCTACACAAAAATCCATTGTTTAGTGTAGATACCATCATCAACGATCTTAGCTAGATCTTTTGGATAACTTGCTGTAGCTTCTATATCAGCGCTTGCTGCTTCACCTTGCACTCATGCTATGGAAAAAGCTTCTTTCCTTAAAACTTATGAACCAACATCTTCTAGCTTAAAATTTTCTCCTGCAGCTTACTCACGTCTCTCAGCCCTCATAAAATTAAAGAGAGTTAGGGCCTTGCTCTGGATTAGGCTTTGGCTTAAGGGAATGTTGTGACTGGTTGGATCTTCTATCCAAACCACTAAAACTTTTTCCGTATCAGCAATAAGCCTGTTTTGCTTTCTTACCATTTGTGTGTTCACTGGGCTAGGGCTTTTACTTTCCTTCAAGAACTTTCCTTTGTATTTATAACTTGGCTAACTGTTTAGCACAAAAGCCTGGCTTTCAACCTATTTCAGCTTTTGACATGCCTGTCGCAGGAAGCTTTATCATTTCTAGCTCTTGACTTAAAATGAAAAACATGAAACTTTCTTTCTGGTGAACGCTTAGAGGCAATGTATGGTTATTAATTAGTCTAATGTCAATATTGTTGTGTTTCGAGGAACAGAAAAGGCTGTGGAGAGGGAGAGAGACAGGGGAATGGCTAGATAGGGATCAATTATAACATATACATTTATTGATTATTTGGATTGAAACTAATTGGAGACCTTTGACTTTTCCTGTACCTGGATTATGTCTTTTTCTAGGTTTGGAGAGTTTTCTGCTATTATTTCTGTAAATAAGCTCTCTCTCTCTCTCTCTTTTTTTTTTTTTTTTTTTTTTTTTTTTTTTTTTTTGAGGTGGAGTCTCTCTCTGTCCTGGAGTGCAGTGGCATGATCTCGGCTCACTGCAAGCTTCACCTCCCGGGTTCATGCCATTCTCCTGCCTCAGCCTCCCAAGTAGCTGGGACTACAGGCGCCTGCCACCACGCTTGGCTAATTTTTTAGTAGAGACGGGGTTTCACTGTGTTAGCCAGGATGGTCTCGATCTCCTGATCTTGTGATCCGCCAGCCTCGGCCTCCCAAAGTGCTGGGATTACAGGCGTGAGCCACCGCACCTGGCCGCTATCTCTTTATCTTTTTTATTCTTTCTTGAACACCAGCTGCTCATATATTACCTTTTCTGATGGTGCCCCATAAATCCTGTGAGTTTTCTTCATTCTTTTTCATTCTTTTTCTGTTTTCTCCTCTAACTGAATATTTTCAAAATAGTTGTGTCCTATTTCACAGATTCCTTCTTTGGCTTTATCAGTTCTGCTGTTTGCACTCTTTACTGCATTTTTAAACATCATTCATTGTATTTTCAGCTCCAGGATTCCTGTTTGATTTTCGGTCTCTTGGCTGCTAAAGTTACTGAAACATTGGGCTAGAATTCAACCCTCCCAGCTGCTGAAGTCAGCTTGTCACTGTGGGCTTCTTGGAGCCCAATACTGTTGTAGTAGGTGGGTGGTGATGCAGGCCGAAACTTGAGGCCATCCTGCAGGGGCTACCGATTACTGTTTGGTGCTGCATCAGGTCTGAAAGCTCAGATCATAAGTACCAGCCAAGATTCAAGGGCCTTGGGCATCTGCCTAGTGCCAGGTTTTACTGCGGTTGACCTATAATGCCCAGACCCACGATGACCCGAAAGCAACAACCAGAGTCCAGAGACAAAGCCAAGCAGCAGGGATCGCTTTATTTCGAGTTCGAACTCGGTTCCCTCCAGCTAGGTATCCGATCCTAGGGAGAGACCCCGAGCTCGGTGTTCAGCCGTCTTTTATACTCAGACACAAACAAGTTACAGCAAGTTACAGAGTCACTGGGAATTTTACAGTTGTAGGTTTACAATTGGCTGTCATTTAAAGTTAAACATTAGTCAGTTGTTCATTGGTTCCCGCCCTTTGACCAAACCACAAATGGCCGCTTGCCCTGCTAGGGACTTTCCAGATAACCTTGTTGTTTTAGCATTAAGGGGAGTTTCCTGACTTTTCTGACCTCTGATATTCAGTATTTTTCCACTCCTCAGACCTGGTATTGGTTAAAAGGTACAGTCCTAGTCTCACTTCCCTCTTTTTCTGGCAAGCAGACAGTATCTTTTCTCTGTGCTGTGCTGTGCTGTGCGGTTCAGGGAGGGGCGATGCAGGTAATGTAAAACTGTCCTTCCTACCCTCTTTAATGCATCTTTTCTTATCATGCTATAACCAGGCACTATGACCTCTCACTAATACAGGAATTATTAAGAAATAATTTTTAGGCAGCTAGAAAGGGTAAAAGCTCTTGGTGGAATTTTCCTTTAATAAAAAGCAGCCCCAAACCATTTCTTCTCTTAACAGAAAGCGGCCTGGTAAGTCAGGCATAGATATGCAAACTAGAAGCTTTTATATGTAAATGCAGGCAGTTGTACCTGGAAGCCAGGTACATTCAATATGGTGTCCCCTGCCCTATTTCCTTGTCACCATGTTTAAGGGTGTCATGACAGCCTCGAAGTAAAACCACGTGTACAGGTATCATGGCCGCCACCAGGTGGAGGCTGCATTTGCATAATAAAAGACAAGGGTGGGAGGGCCAGTCTTTTCCAGGGCTGTGTAAACCCCACACCTGGTCAAACCAATTCCCTGAGCCCTATGTAAATTAATTGCTGCCTCCTCAAGTCTCTGTACAAAACCCATTGCATTCCGCAGCAAACAGGAGACCCTCTTTTTGGCGACCCACTTTCTCATTATGAGGAAGCTTTTACTCTCTTCTTGTCTATTAAACTTTCCACTCCCAAACCCACTCCTCGTGTGTGTCCGTGTCCTGAATTCTTTCTGGACCGTGACAAAGAACCAGGGTATATAACCCAGACGACGGAGCTGTTTCATCACCTGGCTTCCTTAGCTCTTATGCAGGTATTTTCATACCTGAACAGTTGTTCAAACTGATGTTTTTGTGGGGGAACAATCACTGGAGAGTCTAATTCCACCAACTTGCTCTACCTCTTGTCCACCAGGAATTCATTAAATGGTGTCAATAAGAGAGACAAAATGGTTGTAACAATAACTGATATGTTGAGTTGGAACATCAAGCTGGGAGAGAAGCAGCATTAGGCATTGTGTACATGAGAGTACAGGAAGTGATAGATTACTGAATGGATTTAAGTATGATAGTGGGTCTTAGGTTGCTTGGATATAATATGGTGGCAAGGGCTGAACATATTACTGATACGTTTTCCATCTCCTTGAAACAAGTATTTCAAGACATTTGATGCTGAGCCATTGTCAGATATAAATTGCCGCTTACCTTGCAATCTTTTGAACAGCAATCTCCGGAACCACACAGCGCATTACCTTTCAGTCTACATGTTAAAGGTTCACAACATAATTTATGTGTACAATTCTGTAAAAAAATTACTGTTAGTTAATCACATATAATTAGGAACCACCAAATAAAACTGTGACATATAACTTTACAAAGTATAAAGCTTTCCTAAAATTCACTGATTTTTCATAATCCCATTCTTTATGTGAGATTTGTAGAAATCAATATCTCATTCAGTAATGTGTAAAATAAATGTATTGTCTTGAGGAAGAAGAAAGGGAGGGGGTTGAAAAACCACCTATTGAGTACTATGCTCACCACCTGTGTGCAATATGCCCATGTAACAAACCTGCGAATATACCCCCTGTAGCTGAATTAAAAGTTGAAATTTTAAAAAAGAAATGTATTATGTCACTATATTTCATATAATTTCAATGATATTCCTATGGGGCCAAAACCTAGAGAAAACAGTTATTAGATATCTTATTAACTAACATTCTCTTTAAACATTTCCTTATATTATTCGTTTTATAACAAATCATATCAGCCAGATTTATTCACCTGTAGAAACCAAAATTAAATAACCTCAAAAATTGTTCATAAAATCACAAATGTTTACTGTTTTCTCAATGCTTCCACCTAAGTTCTTTGGAAGAAATGAAAAACTAGAGATTCTAGACCCACAATGTTAAATATGTTAAATATGACAACTACTGGCCATGTGTAGCTATTTAAATTTAAATTAACTAACATTAAACAAAGTTAATAATTTACGTACTCAGTCACATGAGCCACATTTTGAGTGCTCAACACACTAACATATGATTAGTGGAAAGTGTATTGTATGGCACAAAATAACATTTCCGTAATTATGAAACGTTCCATTGAAGAGCACTGCTCTAGAAAACGGATGTTTAATTTTACAGTAAGTTTTGTATTTATTTATTGGATCTAGCATAAATTTTGTCCTTATTTATTTTACTGTGGTGAATAAGGTTGATTTATATTCAAGTACAAAATCAATTTTACATTATTAAAATAAGTCCAAATTTGTCTTGCTAACATTTGTTTAGAATTTCTGTATCTAAGTTCATTGGTGACTCTGGTCTCTAATTTTCTTTTCCTCTAATAAGCTTCTCAAAGGTTTTTTCTGTGTCAAGTTTACACTGGTTTATAAAATGAATGGAGCCTTGTTTGTTAAAAAAAAAAAAAAGAAGAAGAAGAAGAAGAAAATTGGATTATTACCTTATTATTAGAATTTATCAGAGAAATCTACTGGGCTGGTGGTAGTTGTCAGAAGTTTTTAAAATAGAGATATAACTCTTTTGTTAGTTATGAGAACATTCTAATTTGTTGTTTCTCGTTGAGTCAGTAATTTGTAAGTTTTACCATTCTAGCAATTCTCATATTCACAGAATATTCATATTTATTAACATAAATTTTTGCATTATGTCCTCTTTCTAGCTGTACGTTCTGAGTTTTTTTTTTTCTTTTTCAGTCCTAATATTGGTTGTTTATACCTTTTATTATTTGGTTTCATTAGTGTTATTTGAAAATTTTTAACTTTGTTTTAGTTTTTTCAAGGAACCAAGTTTTCTCTTTAAGCTATCTATTATATAATGATTGCTTATTTTATTAATTCTTGCTCTTATCTTTATTATTTACACATTTAAGTCTATAAATTTTCATTGAAATATAGTTATAGATATATTGCTGAGTTTTGATAATGTCTAATTTTCATTGTAATATATTTACCCACTGGTAATTTTAAAGCATACATTTTTTTTAACTTTGCAAATATTGAGGCTATTCTGGCTATGTTAATTGGTTTATTGAGTGAACTTCTCGGCAGCAAAATAAATTATTAATTTATTTATTGATTGATTTATACTTTGTTGCAATGTACTGGGTAAAAATACTCTTGTGTATCTTTTTTTTTTCCACTGGAACATTATGCAGCCTTTATGCATAGACATAAATATATTTGAAGCATATTGTTGAGTAAGAAAAGCAATTTTCCAGAAAATGTATAGAGTGTCATTTGTCCAAAACTTCCTCCACAGAATTATAGCCCATATTTCTATAGACACATATATATGTAAAATAGAATAAAAGTCTGAAAAAATATACACAAAGCTGTTAACAATGGGGACCTTAGAGATGGGAGTGATGGTCCCAAGGGGAAATTTTATGTTAATCTTTAATGTTTGATTTTTTTTACAATTATCATATATTTGTGTATTACTTACATAGTTAAAAATACATACCTACTTTGAAAATATAATTTTACGCCAGTTGTCTCATAACCTCTAGGGCTAGGTATGACTTGGTTAAGACCAAGGATTAGTTGGCAGTGATTGGGATAAAATACTGACACACTGAATATATTTATTATGGTTTAAAAAAATGTGTTCCTGATGCACATAGTCACTACACTGTCCAAGTTCAATGCTAATGAAAAAGTCTTAAAGGCAACTAGAGAAAAGGGTCAGATCATGTATAAAGGGAAACCCGTCAGCTAACAGTGAACTTTTCAGCAGATAGCTTATAAGCCAAGAGAGATTGGGAGCTTATTTTCAGCATTTTTAATGAAATTCCAACTAAGAATTTCATATCCCACCAAACTAAGCTTCATAAATAGAGAAATAAAATATTGTCCAGAGAAGCAAGTGCTAAGGGAACTCATTACCACTAGACCAGCCTTACAAGAGATCCTTAAGAGAATTCTAAACAAGGAAACAAAGAATGATATATGCTACCACAAAAGCACACTTAAGTACCTAATCTACAGACCCTATAAGGCAATGCACAACAGAAACTACAAAACAGCCAGCTAACAACTTTGTGATAGTATCAAAACCTCACATACAAACATCAACCTTGAATTTAAATGGTCTAAATGCCCTTCTTAAAAGGCATGGATTGGCAAGTTGGATAAAAGAAAACAAGAACCATTTGTCTGCTGTCTTCAAGAGACCATATCACATGTAATGACAACCACAGACTCAAAGTAAATGGTTTCAGAGACATCTATCATGCAAACACAAAACAAAAAGAACAGCGTCTCTATTCTTACATCAAATAAAACAGACATAAAACCAACAACATTTAAAAAAAGGACAAAGAATAACATTACATAATGAGAAAGGGTTCAGTTCAATGAGAAGATGTAACTATTCTAAAAATATATGCACCCAACACTGGAGCACCCAGATTCATAAAACAAGTACTACTAGACCTACCAAAAGACTTAGCCACAAAATAATACTGGAGGATTTCAACATCCCCACTGACAGCATTAGACAGATCACTGAGGCAGAAAATTAACAAAGAAATTCTGGCCTGAAATTTGAGTCTTGACCAATTGGACCTAATAGACATCTACAGAACACACCACCCATCAACCACAAAATATGTATTTTTCTCATCTGTACACAGAGCATACTGTAAGACTAACCACAAGCTTGGCCATAAAGTGAGTCTCAATAAATTTTAAAAAATTAAAATCACACCAAGCATAATCTCAGACCATAGTGAAATAAAAATAGAAGTAAATGCCAAGAACATCTCTCAAAACCACACAATTACATGAAAATTAAACAACTTGCTCCTGAATGACTTTTGAGTAAATAACAAAATTAAGGCAGAAATCAAAAACTGTTTTGAAATAAATGAAAGCAGACATAACATACCAAAATCTCTAGGATGCAGCAAAAATGGTGTTGAGGAAAGTTTATGGTGGCAAATGCTTATGTCAAAAAGTTACAAAGGCCTCAAATTAACACTCTAACCTCACACCTAGAGGAACCAGGAAAACAAGAACACACTAACCCCAAAGCTAGCAGAAAAAAATAAATAAATAAAATCAGAGCAGAATGAAATGATATTGAAACCCAAAAATACAAAGAATCAACAAAACCAAAAGTGTTATTTGAAAGGATAAACAAGATTGATAGACCACTAGCTAGGCTGACAAAGAAAAAAGAGGAAAGATCCAAATAAGCACAATCAGAAATGACAAAGGTAACATTATAACCAACCACATAGAAATGTAAAAGATACTGAGCCTATTATTAACACTTCTGTGCACATGAACTAGAAAATCTAGAGGAAATGGATAAATTCCTGGAAACACACCATTTCCCAAGATTGAATCAGAAGAAATTGAAACCCTGAACAGGCTAATATCAAGTTCAGAAATTGAATCAATAATAAAAACTTACCAACCAAAAAAAGCCCCAGACCAGATGGATTCACAACTGAATTCAAGCAGACATACAAAGAAAAGCTGGCACCAATTCCATTGAAACTATTCCAAAAAATCAAGGAGGAGGAACTCCTCCCTAACTCATTCTATGAAGTCAGCATAACCCTAATAATAAAACCTGGCAAAGACATAATGAAAAAAAGAAAACTACAGGCTAATGTTCCTGATGAACATAGACATAAAGATCCTCAACAAAATACTAGCAAACCAAATCCAGCAGCACATCAAAAAGTTAATTCACCATGATCAAGTAGGCATCATTCATGGGATGCAAGATTGGTTCAACATATGTGAATCAATAAATGTGATTCATCACATAAATAGAATTAAAAACAAAAACCATATGCCATTATCCTAAGTGAATTAATGCAAGAACAGAAAACCAAACACTGCTTATTCTTACTTACAAATGGAAGCTAAACATTGGGTGCTCATAGACATAAAGGTAGCAACAATAGATACTGAGGGCTACTAGAGTGGGAAGTGGGGAAGGGAGGCAAGGGTGGAAAAACTATTGGGTACTAAGCTCAGTGCCTGGGTGACAGGATCAATTGTATCTGAAACCTCAGCATCACACAATATACCCAGAAAACAACCCTGCACATGTACCCCCACCCAATCTGAAATAAAAGTAAAAATTATAAAAAGTAAATAAGTAAAATAATGTGTTCCCAGCAGTTCTTAGAAAACATGTTTTACATATTTTAATTAGGTCATCTTTAATATGTTGTTCAAATATTGTGCATCTGTAATAATTTTTTTATTTGCTTTTTCTTTTTTCTTTTTTTTTTTTTTTTTTTAATATGAGAAGAAGTCTCACTTCGTTGCCCAGGCGGGAGTGCAGTAGCATGATCTCAGCTCACTACAACCTCCACCTCCTGGGTTCATGCAATTCTCTTGCCTCAGCCTCCCGAATAGCTGGGATTACAGGCATCTGCCACCACACTTGGCTAATTTTTGAATTTTTAGTAGAGACGGGGTTTCACCACGTTGGTCAGGCTGGTCTTGAAATCCTGATCTCAAGCTATCCATCCATCTTGGCTCCCAAAGTGCTGGGATTACAGGCGTGAGCCACTGCGCCCGGCCTTCATATGTTTTTTCTATTGTTTGCTACCAAAGATGTGTTAACACCTCTTAAAGTGATTGTGAATTTATCTGTCTCTCCTCATAGTAAAATTTCGCTTTGAAATATTTTGAAACTATGTTTGGGTGATTTTTAACTTATAATTATTACATGTCCTAGTGTGCTGGACCAACCCTGTTCTGGCTTGCAAGGGTCAATTGTTAAATTTTCAGAAATTTTGTGAACTGGTTGCTAACAAAGCCATTAATAAAAATTGAATTTCATTAATTTACAATGAAATAAATTATATTTTTAAAGGGTAGCAAATATTGACAACATCATTTCTTATTTTCCTACATTTTAATTTTAGCTATACTCTTGAAGATATTAATATCTATTATTAATTTTTGGTGGAAATACTGTATAATGATCTGCTACCATTTACATTTTTCCAACTCTGCATTTAATAATGTTGCATTTGTCACTTTAAATCTGCCATTGTAGGAGTGTTTAAAGGAAGGAATTCAGCAAGTGCTACAAATCAGGGCCTAACCCAGGTTTTGTTGATCGTCTTGGTGTGTGTGCTGAAAGGTTTTGGGTTAATATAATTTGTATGAGGTTGAGAAATAATTCAACAGTAGCTAATATACCAGATTTAATAAAAATAAATTTACTTGGTAAGAGTCAGCAAATTAGGATAAAACTCCAATTAGCGAATCATTGTTGAATCACAATCATAAATGGAGTTAACTACAGAATCAACAAAAGTATTCTGGGAGAAGCATTCTGGCTATATAAATTTACAGTAGAGGGTATTCTTGCGTAACTGAAAGCATGCACTCTTCAACTAACTCAACTGCAATAAACTACACCCATTTAAAATGTTTAGTTTAATGAATTTGCCATATGCATTTACTCATATAATCAAGTGACAGAACACTCTCATTGCCAACCAGAGACATCTCCTACTTATTGAAGTCAACCACTTCTTCACACTAAAGATTACTTACCATATTTTATAATTTTACAGAAACAGAATCATATATTACATAACCTTGTAAATCTGGCTCATTTCAATCAGCATAATCATTTTGTGATTCACCAATGGTGATAAATTTATCAGCATTTTGTTCATTTTTGTATTGCTGAGTAGTTTTCCAATGACCACAATGTATCTGTCCACATGATGATGGATATTTGGATTGTTTCTAGTATTTGGCTGCCATGAATAAAGCAGCTCTAAACTTTCACGTACAAATATTTTAGGGGATATATATTTTCATTTCTTTGGGAAAAAAATACTCAGAGATGGAAATCTGGGGCAAAAGGAAAGTATATATTTAACTTTATAAGACATGGCCAAAATGTTTCAAATATTTTTACACTCAACTAGCAATTTAAACAAATTTCAGTTGCTGTACATCTCAACAAAACTCACTATTTTATCAGAAGGGGGTGTATTATTACAGATATTCTAATATGTGTGCAGTATATATGATGTGATTTTAATTATTTTTCCCAGATGACTAGTGATATTAAACATCATTTCATCTTCTTATTGTCATTTATAAATAATCTACTGTAAACTGTCCAAATTATTTTGCCTATTTTTATTAGGTAATTTGTCTCCTTTTAATTGAGTTGTAATATGTACTCTCAAGAAATATGGATTTTGTCTTTTAATTTTTATTTAATATACAATATTTTTAGAGCATTGTTAGGATCACAGCAAAATTGGGCAGAAGGTACAGAGATTTTCCACATGCCTCGCCCACACATATACACAGCCTACCTCCTTATCAACATATCAGAGTGGTACATTTGTTACAAATGATAACCCTACATTGACACACCATTATCACCTGGAGTTCAATTTTACATTAGTTAGGGTTTACTTTGGTATTCTACATGGTATGTGTTTGAAAAATTTGTAATGACATGTATCCACCACCACAGTATCATACAGGGTAGTTTCACTGTCCTAAAAGTCCTCTGTGTTCTGCCTAATCATCCCTCCCTTCCCTTTAACCCCTGACAACTGCTGATCTTTTTACTGTCCCCATACTGTTATCTTTTCTAGAATGTCATATAGTTGAAACTATGTGGTACATAGCTTTTTCAGATGGCTTCTTTTACCTGGTAATACATATTTTAGATTTCTTCATGTTTTTTCATGACTTGATAGCTTATTTCTTTTAACTTTTATTTAATAGATAATATTTTAGAGCATTGTTTCATTGTCCAATGTAGCAAAGACTATTTATTCATTTACCTATTCAAAAATATTTTAGTTGCTTCCAAGTTTTGTCAATTAAAAATTAAGCTACTGGAAACATCTGTGTGCATGTTTATATGTGGACACAAATCTGCAACCCTTTTGGGTAAATACTAAAGAGAGTGATTGCTGGATAATATGGTAAGAGCATATTTAGTTTTCTAAGAAACCACCAATCTATTTTTCAAAATGGCTGTGCTATTTTGTATTCCACTCATCTTGCTTATTAAATAATGAATGAGAATTCCTGTTGCCCCACAGCCTCACCAGCATTTTGTGTTTTTAGTGTTCTAGATTTTTGATCATTTAATAGGTATGTAGTGGTATCCTGGTGTTTTAATTTGCATTTCAGCAATAATATATGATGTGGAGCATCTTTTCATATTTGCCATCTGTATATCTTTTTTTAGCAAGGTGTCTGTTAAAGTCCTTGGCTCTTTTTTACTCAGGTTGTTTGTTTTCTTACTGTTGAGTGTATTACTCTCTTCTCACACTGCTAGTAAAAACATACTCAAGACTGGGTAATTTACAAAGGTAAGAGGTTTAATTGACTCACAGTTCAGCATGGCTGGGGAGGCCTCAGGACACTTACAGTCATGGCAGAATGGGAAGCAAACATGTCCTTCTTCACATGACTGCAGCAAGGAGAAGTGCCAAGCAATAGGAAGAAAACCCCTTATAAAACCATCAGATCTCATGAGAACTCACTATCACAAGAACAGCATGAGGCTAACCACCTCCATGATTTAATTACTTCCCACTGGGTCCCTTCCACAAAACATGGGCATTAGGGGAACTACAATTCAAGATGAGATTTGGGTGGGGACCCCGCAAAACCATATCATTGTGCCATGGCCCTTCCGAAATCTCACTTTGTCACATTTTAAAACACAATCATGCTTTCCCAACAGGGTAGGTTCCTTCTGCCTATGAGCCTGTAAAATCAAAAGCAAGTTAGTTACTTTCTAGATACAATGGGGTATAGCCGTTGCGTAAATACACCCATTCCAAATGGGAGAAATTGACCAAAATGAAGGGGCTACAGGCCCCATGCAAGTCCAAAATCCACTGGGGCCGTCATATCTTAAAGCTCTGAAATGATCTCCTTTGATTCCACATCTCACATCCAGGTCACCCTGATGCAACAGGTGGGTTCCCACAGCCTTGGGCAGCTCTGCGCCTGTGGCTTTTCAAGGTACAGCAACCCTCCCAGCTTCCTTCATGGGCTGGCATTAATGTCTCTGGCTTTTCCAGGTGCACAGTGCAAGCTGTCAATGGATCTACCATTCTAGGTTCAGGAGAATGGTGGCCCTCTTCTTACAGTTCCACTAGGCAGTGCCACGGTGGGGACTTTCTTGGGAGAGGCTCCAAGCCCACATTTCCCTTTTGCACTTCCCTAGCACAGGTTCTCCATGAGGGTGCCAGCCTGCAGCAAACTTCTGTCTGGACATCCGGGCATTTCAATACATCCTCTGAAATCTAGGCAGAGATTCCAAACCTCAATTCTTGACTTCTGTGCACCCACAGGCTAAACACCATGTGGAAGCTACCAAGGCTTGGGGCTTGCACCCTTTGAAGCCATGGCCTGAGCTGTGCTTCCACCCTTTTAGCCATGGTTGGGATGTAGGACACCAAATCCAGAGACTGCACAAAGCAGCAAGACCCTGGGCCCAGCCCATGAAACTATTTTTCCTCCTAGGCCTCTGGGTCTGTGATGGGAAGGGCTGCCCTGAAGACTTCTGACATGCCCTGGGGATATATTCGCCATTGTCTTGGTGATTAACATTGGCTCCTCATTACTTATGCAAATTTCTGCAGATAGTTTGAATTTCTCTTTCCCCTCAGAAAATGGGGTTTTTCTTCTCTATCACATCATCAGTCTGTGAATTTTCCAAACTTTTTGCTCTGCTACCCTTTGAAATGTAAGTAAGTTCCAACTCCAAACAATATCTTTGTGAATAAATTCTAAAAAGTCACATCTTGAATGCTTTGCTGCTTAGAAATATTTTTTGCCAGATACTCTAAATTATCTCTCTCAAGTTCAAAGTTCCACAGACCTCTAGGGCAGGAGGAAAATGCTGCCAGTCTCTTGCTGAAGCATAGCAAGAATCACTTTTATTCCAGTTCCGAAGAAGCTCCTCACTTCCATCTGAGACCACCTTAGCCTGAACTTCATTGTACATATCACTCTCAACATTTTCATCAAAGCTATTCAACAAGTCTCAAGGACATTCCAAAATTTCCCACATCTTCCTGTCTTTTTCTGAACCCTCCAAACTCTTCCAACCTTTGCCTGTTACCCAGTTCCAAAGCCACTTCCACATCTTTGGGTTCCAAAGTCCCTTCCATGGCAGCCCCCAACTCCTGGTACCAATTTACTATATTAGTTCAGACTCACATTGCTAATAAAGACATACCTGACAGTGGGTAATTTATAAAAAAGTTTAATTGACTCAAAGTTCAGCATGGCTTGCGGGGAGCCCTCAGGACACTTACATTCACAGCAAAAGGGGAAGCAAACACATCCTTCACGTCGCTGCAGCAAGGAGAAGTGCCGAGCAAAAGGGGAAAAAGCCTCTTGTAAAACCATCAGATCTCATGAGAATTCACTCACTATCACAAGAACAGCATGAGGGGAGCCACTCCCATGATTAAATTACCTCCCACTGGGTCCCTCCCACCACACGTTGGGGTTATGGGAACTACAATTCAAAACAAGATTAGGGTGGAGACACAGTCAAACTGTATAATTGAGCTTTAAGAGTTCTTTGTGTATTTTGGATTAAGTCCTTTATAATGTCTGTCTTTTGCAAATATTTTCTCAAAATCTGTGACTTGTCTTTTCATTTTATTGAAAGCATCTTGTGCAGAGAAGACATTATTTAAATTTCAGTACAGCCCATCTTCTCAATTATTTCTTTCATGTATGTGCCTTTGGTTTTTTTAATCTAAAAAGTCATTGCCAAACCCAAGATCATCTAGATTTTCTCCTGTGTTATCTCATAGAATTGTTATAGTTTTGCATTTTACATTTAGGAGTGTGATCCATTTTAAGTTAGTTTTTGCAAAAGGTATAAGGTTTGTGTCGATATTCACATTTGTGCACATGGATATCCAGTTGTTCTAGCACCATTTGTTGAAAATACGATCTTTGTTCCATCATATGATCTTAGCTCGTTTGTCAAAAATCAGTTGACTATATTTATATGGGTCTATTTCTGGGCTCATGTATCCCATTCCATCAATCTATCTGTCTATTCTTATGTAAATACTACACTTTCTTCATTGTTGTAGATTTGTAGTAACTCTTGAATCAGGTAGTATCAGTCATCAAACTTTGTTATTGTCCTTCAATATTGTGACAATTCTGGGTTTGTTGCCTCTCCATACAAACTTTAGAATCACTTTGTCAGTATCCGCAGACAACTTTTCTGAGATTTTCATTGGAATTGCATTGAATTTCTAGATCAAAGTTGGAAGAGCTGACATCTGAAAATATTGTTTTCCTATTTATAAACATGGAATATTGTTTATTTGGTGTTTTGAATTTTTTTAAATCAGAGTTTTATACTTTTCCTCATATAGATCTTGAACATTTTTTTAGATTTATACCTAAGTATTTAATTTCAGGGAATGAGAATGTAGATGGTATCACATTTTTAATTTCAAATTCTACCTGTTCATTGTTGGTATATATGAAAAAGGTTGACTTTGTTGCAGGAAGTCAGGGACCCTGAATAGAGGGACCAGCTGAAGCCATGGCAGAAGAACGTAAATTGTGAAGATTTCATGGACATTTGTTAGTTCCCCAAATTAATACTTTTATAATTTCTTATGCCTGTCTTTACTGCAATCTCTGGACATAAATTGTGAAGATTTCATGAACACTAATCACTTCCCCAATCAATACCCTTGTGATTTCCTGTCTTTAATCTCTTAATCCCATTATCTTTGTAAGCTGAGGAAGATGTATGTCACCTCAGGACCCTGTGATGATTGTGTTAACTGCACAAATTGTTTGTAGAGCATGTGTGTTTGAACAATATGAAATCTGGGCACCTTGAAAAAAGAACAGGATAACAGCAATGTTCAGGGAACAAGAGAGACAACCTTAAACTCTGACTGCTGGTGAGCCGGGCAGAACAGAGCCATATTTCTCCTCTTTCAAAAGCAAATAGGAGGAATATCACTGAATTCTTTTCTCAGCAAGGAACATCCCTGAGAAAGAGAATGCACTGCTGAGGATAGGCCTCTAAAATGGCCACGTTGGGAGAGGCTGTCTTTTACGGTGGAAGACAAAGGGATGAAATAAGCCCCAGTCTCCTGTAGCACCCCAGGCTTATTAGGATGAGGAAATTCCCACCTAATAAATTTTGGTCAGACCAGTTGTCTGCTCTCAAAACCTGTCTCCTGATAAGATGTTATCAATGACAATGTGTGCCCAAAACTTCATTAGCAATTTTAATTTTGCCCGACCCATGGTCCTGTGATCTCTCTCTGTCTCTATTTGCTTTGTGACATTTTATTACCTTGTGAAGCCTGTGATCTCTGTGACCCACACCCTATTCGTACACTCCCTCCCCTTTTGAAAATCGCTAATAAAATTTGCTGGTTTTATAGCTCAGGGAGCATCACAGAACCTGCTGACATGTGATGACTCCCCAGACACCCAGCTTTAAAATTTCTCTCTTTTGTACTCTTTCTCTTTATTTCTCAGAGCAGCCGATGCTCAGGGAAATAGAAAAGAATCCACGTTGAATATCGGGGTGGGGTTTTCCCTGATACAGGAAATAACCAAGATCAGAGCAGAACTGAAGGAGACAGAGACAAGAAAACCCTGCAAAAAATCAATGAATCCAGGAGCTACCTTTTTGAAAAGATCAACAAAATAGACCACTATCCAGACTAATAAAGA
>NW_016808887.1:91149-110015 GCF_001698545.2 Rhinopithecus bieti | reverse complement strand
TGGCTAGGAAAACGGATCCCCTTCCCCCTTGCGCTTCCAGGCGAGGAGATGCCTCACCCTGCTTCAGCTCTCGCCTGTCAGCCTGCAGCAGCTGACCAGCACTGATTGTCCGGTACTCCCTTGTGAGATGACCCCAGTACCTCAGTTGAAAATGCAGAAATCACCGGTCTTCTGTGTCGCTCGCGCTGGGAGTTGGAGACTGGAGCTGTTCCTATTCGGCCATCTTGCTCCGCCCCCCAGAAGTGTGATTTTTAATCCCCACGTATTAGGAACTTTCCAGCAATCTTTCCGTTACAAATTTCTAGTTCATTTTCATTGTGGTCTGAGGTCAGACATTTTATGGTATCTATTCCTTGAAGTTTGTTCAGTGGTGATTTGTGGCTCAGAACATGGTCTGTCTTGCTGAATGTTCAATATGACTTTGAGAAAAATGTGTATTCTTTTGTTGTTGGATGAAGTCATCTACAGATGTCCATTATATATGGTTGATTAAAGTTATTGTTGAATTCTACTATGTCTTTACTGATTTTTTGTCTGCTGGATCTGCCTTTTTCTGATAAAGGAGTGTTGAAGTCTCCAACTAAAATAATAGATTAATCTATTTCTCCTTATAGTTCTATAAATTTTTGTCTCATGTATTTTGACATTCTGTTGTTAGTCACATACACATTAAAAGTTTTTATGTCTTATTACAGAAATGACCCCTTTGTCATTATAATTGTCCCCCTTTATCCAGGAAAACTTTCCTCATTCTCCATACTGCTTGTCTGAAATTAATAATAGCTACTCCTGGATTTTTTAATTACTGTTAGCATAGCATATTTTTCTCCATTCTTTAATTTTTATCTACATGTATGTTTATACTTAACAAGGGCTCCTTGTAGACAACTGTATTTGTCAGGGTTCTCTAGAGGGACAGAACTAATAGGATAGATGTATATATGAAGGGGAGTTTATTAAAGAGTATTGACTCACATGATCAGAAGGTGAGGTCCCACAATAGGCCATCTGCACACTGAGGAGCAAGTAGGGAATCTGATAGTGCAGACTTCAGTCTGTGGTCAAAGTTCCAAGAGTCCCAAAGCTGAAGAACTTGGAGTTCAATGTTCAAGGGCAGGAAGCATTCAGCATGGGGGGAAAGATGTAGGCCAGAAGACTCAACCAGTCTAGTCTTTCCACGTTCTTCTGCCTGCTTTTATTCTAACTGTGCTGGCAGCTGATTAGATGGTGCCTATGCAGATTGAGGGTAGGTCTGCCTCTCCCAGTCCACTGACTCAAATGTTAATCTCTTTTGGCATCACCCTCACAGACACACCCAGGAACAATACTTTGCATCCTTCATTCCAACTCTCTGTTGTGGTATTACCCACCACAACAGAGAGCTAGATCTTGGTTTTTGATCCATTCTGACAATCTCTTTTATTTTTTAAATTGGTGCACTTAAATCATTGAAAGCAAAGTGATAATGAATACAGTTGAATTAATAACTACTATATTTATTGCTGTTTTCTATTTGTGTGACTTTAGTTCTTCTTGCTTTTGTCTTTTTTTTCTTTCCTTTTTTATTTCTTTTTAGAAAAATGATCTCACCATGTTGCTCAGGCTGATTTGAACTTCTAGGTTCAAGGAATCCTCTCACCTCATCCTCTCAAGCAGCTGAAACTACAGCTGCACGTCATGATGCTCAGCCTGCCTTTTGTGTTTAACTAAGCATTTTATAATGTTATTTTCTACCTTTTCTTAGTGTATCAGTTACACTTTTTTAAAACATTTTTTTTTTTGTGGTGGCCCTAGAGATGAAAATATACATTTACAACTAATCCAAGTCCACTTTCAAATAACAGTATACCACTTCAGGGATAGTGCAATTCATAAAAGCATAATAATCCTAATTTCTCCCTTCCATTTCTTTTCAGTAAGAACTGAACACTGGCTTATTTCAAAATGGTTCCTTTTCTCCTCCTTCTTCTGGAAGCACAAGGGAATTTTTCTGATATTCACTGTGAGAACAAGATTAAACTTCTAGAGGTAAAGCTCATAAAAGTATGAGAACATCCTCAATAACTGGGTCCTCCTGGAGTTTTTAACTCTCACAGTTATATACACTGAGTCTCTGGCAATTTGTCAGTTTTAGTTTAGGCTTTTCGACTCCAGTGCTGTCTGTGTGAAAGTTTAGCTCACATGATTCTGTTCTAGCAAGTTGTGATTCTCTGTATGCACTTGTTGATCTCTTGAATTTGGGGGCAGTGCTTCATCCTGTGATCTCACTTCTCCAACAGACCTAAAAAGAGCTGCTGCTTATTCAGTCTGTTCACCTTTTTACTTGTTGACAGATTGGAGTGGCAACTTCCAAGTGTCTTAGATACCTGATCAGAAACTAAGTCTTGTCTTTTCACATATTTGAATAAAAGCCACCTGTCAATATATAAATTGTACATATTTTCTCACATTCTGTAGCTTGTCATTTTATTTTTATCAGAGTCTGAGTGAAAAGGGTTCTAAATTTGAGAAAGCACAACTTATCATTTTTCTCTTTAAACTTCCTTCTTTTTGCCATAATCTAAAATATTTTGCCTACCACCAGCCACAAAGATTGTCTCCTATCTTTTATCCCAAAAGTTTTTTAGCTTTAACTCTAATTTTTAGGTCTTTAATTTATTTCAAGGTAATTTTTTGTGTATGGTGAGATGTGAAGTTTTATTTTATTTACACATATGTTTAGTTTATACCATTTTGTTGGAAAGATTTTCCTCACCCATTGAATAGCCCTTTGTCTTATCATATAAAGTGGCCATATAAAATCATTTTATAGCTGGATTCTCTGTTCTACTTTATTAATTGTATATATTTATCCTTTGGTCAATACTACCTTGTCTTCATTATTATAACTTCATAGAAAACATTGAAATTTATAGAAAATTCGTATATGTGTTCCAATTTATTGTTTTTCTTTTCATGGCTTGGTTTATTCTAGGTCATTTCCATTTCCATATCAATTGTAGAATCAGCTTATCAATTTCTACAAAAAGATAAGTGGATTTTGGCTGGGGCTGTGTTAAATGTATGGATCCATTTGTGTAGAGCTGAAATCTCAATATTATGTCTCCCAATCCATGAAAGTGGGATATGTCTCCATTCATTTCAATGTTTTTTGCTTTTCCTGAGTAATGTTTATTTTTATTGTGCACGATTGCACGTATTTTGTTGTATCTATACATATCATGTTTTGGGAAATATTATATGTAGAATTGTCCATTTGATTTCATTTTCTATTTGTTTGCTGTTTCTACACAGAAATCCAACTCATTGTTATATATTGACTTTTGTATTCAATGACTTGCAAGATTCATTAGTTTTATTATTTTGAAGATTGCCAGTAATCTATATTTCTAGGCCAGATTGAGTTTTACTTCTTGCTCTTTATCATTACATATTTATCTTGCCACAACCACAGTGTTTCCTTCTTCTCTCTAGGCACCCATTCTGAGTTTCTGTGCACCGCTAGGTTTTTGCCACTCCTCTCCTGTACTCCAGCACTCTATGTAAGTTACTCTGGTCAAATGTAGTTGTTTATCCATTGTTTTGGTCCTTTCTTGTGGTGGGAGACCAGCATTAGGCACTTCTAGTGCTGTCTAATGGGCCATCTTGCTGATGTCCCTTTATCATATTTTATAATTATTTTTGTTTGATCTTAGTTGTATATTTTTATATTTTTTATAATTATGATAGATTTAATTTCAAAATATTTTAATTAGAATCACCTTTCCACAGAAAATGTTTTTACCTATATTAACAAACCATGCATTTTGCTACCCCATTGGTTATAATCTACTGTTTTAGATGTTGTTGTCTGTTTTATTTCTGCTTGTTGTTGAGGGTATATTCTTTCAATCCCTTTGACACTCTTAGTGACAATTAAATTTACGTTTGGAACTAATACATACACTAAATAATGTCAGAAGACAATAACCAAAGACAAAAATTATCTAAGGACCATGCTTCCAAAAATAATAATATTAGAAAACAAAGGCTCCCATCTTTTCTAAATAATATATTTTTCAAATATATTTTACTAATAGGTAAAGCATTTATCTTCTTTACTACTAGAATATTTTTAAAATTTTAGAAAAAAATTATACTAACGTTGTTATTGCCACAATCACATTCTTCACCTCCTTCCAACAATCCATTGCCACATATTCTCCTTTGTGTGTAGGTTGGCATTTCAGGAAGGTTTGTCTGAAGACATGTAAGGCCATTATGAGAAGAAATATATTTAAAGTCATCCAAGCTACAGATGCTAAAATCCTTCACACCACCAGAGTACCTAAAAAATAAAAATATGGTTATGACACAAATTAATGTTGTATATTTTTATACATCCCATAATATGGTACTTTAAAGAGAGATTTAAAAAGCATTATTCTTCATAGAAAACAATTAGCAAGTTTAGGCCGGGCGGGGTGGCTCAAGCCTGTAATCCCAGCACTTTGGGAGGCCGAGACGGGCGGATTATGAGGTCAGGAGATCAAGACCATCCTGGCTAACATGGTGAAACCCCGTCTCTACTAAAAAATACAAAAACACTAGCTGGGCGAGGTGGCGGTTGCCTGTAGTCCCAGCTATTCAGGAGGCTGAGGCAGGAGAATGGCGTAAACCCGGGAGATGGAGCTGGCAGTGAGCTGAGATCTGGCCACTGCACTCTAGCCTGGGCGACAGAGTGAGACTCCGTCTTAAAAAAAAGAACAGTGGGTTTGTCATAAAAGTGAGTTTGAGCCCCTCTCTGGTATGTGTGTATGCTTTCTTGTCCTTATACCTTTTGTTATGGGATAACACAGCAAGGAACTCTCACAAGATGTGGGCCCCTCAACCTTGAACTTATCAGGATCCAGAACCATAAGGCAAATAAACCTCTCTTCTTTGTAATTACCCAGTCATCGGCATTCTGTTTTAACAGTACAAATCAAAATAAGAAGAAAAATGGTACTAGTAGTGGAGCTATTGCTATAACAAATTTCTGAAAATGTAAAGGCAGCTTTGGAACTTAATAATGGGTAGGGGCTACAAGAGTTTGGAGAAGCAGAAAAGTCCCAGATTGTCATAAATGGAGCATTAAGGGAGATTGTGGCGAGGGCTCAAAAGAAGAGAAGAAGTGTAGAAAAAGTCTGGAACATCTTAAATATTACTTAAGTGGTTGTGATCATAAAACCAATAAAATTATGGACTTAAACTTCATTCTGATGAGGCCTCCGGTGGAAATGAGAAACAAGGTACTGGAAACGAAGTAAAGGCCATCCTTGCTACACATTTGCAAAGAATTTAGTGGAATTGTTTTGGCGTCCTAGGACCAGGTGGAAGACATCCTGTGCTCCACAGGTTCACTGCCCAGGGCTGCCTTGGGACTCTGCATTCTGGCACAGTGCTTCTCAGCTTCCCCATCCATGACTCAATTTAAGAGTAATGAACTAGGATATCTGGCAGAAGAAATATCTAAGTGGCAAAGTGTTCCAGGTGCTGCCTGGCTTCTTTTGGCTGCTTATAGTAAAATGAGAATGGAAATGATTTAAATATGGAATTTATCATTAGAAGAAGCAGAACAGACAGACTTGACAAACTTTCAGGATGGCTATGTAAAAAAATAAAAAAGCATGTTTAAAAAGGCAACTGTGACCAGGCACGGTGGCTCACACCTGTAATTCCAGCACTTTAGGGGGCGGAGGCGGGAGGATTACTTGAGGTCAGGAGTTCTAGACCACCCTGGCCAACATGGTGAAACCCCTTCTGTACTAAAAATACAAAATTAGCCAGTCATGGTAGCATGAGCCTATAATTCCAGCTACTCTGGAGGCTGAGGCAGGAGAATTGCTTGAACCCAGGAGGCAGAGGGTGCAGCGAGCTGAGCTTGCACCACTGCACTCCAGCCTCGGTGACAGAGTGAGACTCCATCTCAAAAAAAAAAAAAAAAAAAAGCAACTATTTGCTAAAGAGATTAATATGGACAGAATAAAGCCAGGTTCTATCCAACTTAACCAGGAAGACAACAAGAGAACGACCCTGAAGGCATTTCTGAGATCCTTGAGTATGCCTCTCCCCTCATCGCATCACAGGCTCAGAGCTCTAGAAGGGCTGAATGGTTTCAGAGAACAGGCCTGAGGTGTGATCCACAGGTTCACTGCCCAGGACTACCCTGGGACTCTGCTTTCTGACACAGTGCTTCTCAGCTTCCCCATCCATTACTCAAGTGGGCCCCGGTGTGGCTCAATCACCTCTCCAGAGGGCACAAGTAGTAAGCCTTGACAATATCCACACAATGCTAACTCTGCAAACCTGCAGAACACAAGAGATGCCAGACCATGGTGACCTCCACCTAGATTTTTTTCAAATAATGTCATCAACAGCCTGGGAGCTCAAGCAGAGACTTGTCACAGGGATAGAGCCACTGCAGAGAGCTCCCACTAGAGCAAAACCCATCAAGGCCGTAAGAGTGAGACCATCACAGAACGTTCCTTCTAGGGAAATGCCTAGTGAAGCCATGGGAGTGGGGCAGCCCCTGAGGCCCCAGAACTTTAAAGCCACCAGTTTGCAACCTCAGTCTGGGAGAGATGCAGGCATGAGACTCCAACCTGTGAAAGCTGCTGGGTGGACTGACCAGAAAGAAGCAAGAATCCTGAGGTTTTGCAGACTCAACCTACACCCAAGTATGCCCATAGTGTAGGACATGGAGTCAAAGGAGGTTATTCTCCAGGTTTAAGCCAGTATTGTTTTTCCCTGTTGGGTTTTGGAGTCATGTGAGACCAGTTACCCCTTCCTTCTTGCCTATTTCTCTCGTTTGGAATGGGAATATCTATCCTGTGCCTGTTCCTCCATTGTATTTTGGAAGCACCAAAAAACAATGCAACTTGTTAATTGCACAGGCTCACAGCTGGAGAGGAATTTGCCTCAGGATAAACCATGCCTAGAGTCTTACCCTCATCTGACTTAGATTAGAATTTGAACTTCAGATTTTTGAGTTGATGCTAGAAGTTAAGACTTTGGGGGCTATTGGGGTGAAATGAATGTATTTTGAATTATGAGAAGGACATGAATTTGGGGGGGCAGGGTAAAACGCTATAGTTTGAGTGTGTCCCCCAACATTCATGTGTCAATTTTAATAACCAATAAATGCAACAGTGTTGGGAAGTGAGACCTTCAAGAGTTGATTAGACCATGAGAACTAATCCTTGAGGATGCTTCCATCATGCATGTCCTGAATGAATTGTCACAGTTATCATGAAAAGTGGTTTAGCTATAAAACCAAGTTCAGCTCCTCTCATACATGCACCTGTGCTCCCTTGTCCTTCCTCCTGCATAGCATGATAGAGAAAGAAGGCTCTCACCAGATGCAGACCTCTCCACCTTGGATTTCTCAAACTCCAGAATGGTGAGGCAAATAAATCTCTGTTCTTTATAAATTAACAGTCTTGGGATTCTGATATAGGAGCACAAAATGAACTAGGACAACCACATGTTTTTATCCATTCATCCACTGATGGACACTTAGGTTGCCGCCATATTTTGGCTATTGTCAATAACTGCAATGAACATGGGGGTGCAGATATTTCTTCAACATACGGATTTTAATTATTATTAATATATACCCAGATGTGGGATTGCTGAATCATATGGTATTCTACTTTTAGTATTTCTGAGGGATATCCATATTGTTTTCCATAATGGCTGTATTATTTATATCCCCACCAACAGAGTACAAGTGTTTCCTTTTCTCCTCATCCTAGTCAACACATACATTTTTTCTTTTTGATAATTGCAATTCTAACCGTCATGAGGTGCTATCTTAATTGGTATTTCTCTAATTATTACTGATGTTGACTATTTCTTTATAAATCTATTGATCATTTGTATGTCTTCTTTGGAGAAGTGTCTATTCAGGTCCTTTGCCCATTTTTAAATTGACTTGTATATGTTCTCCCTGTTGAGATGTTTGTGTCCTTTATATATTTTAGGATATTATTCTTTTATCATGTGTATGGTTTGCAAATATTTTCTCCAAGTCTGTGGGTTGTCTGTTCACTCTGTTAGCTGTTTCCTTTATTGTGTTGTAACCCCGTTTGTCTATCTTTGCTCTTGTTTCCTGTGCTTTAGGGGTCATATCTAAAAAATCATTGCCCAGACCAATGTCAAAAAGATTTCCCCTTTGTTTTCTTCTGGTAGGTTTAGAGTTTCAGGTCCTATGCTTTTGTATTTAATCCATGTTGAGTTGATTTTCATATGGTATGAGATAAGGGTCCAATTTCATTCTTCTGAATGTTAACATAGTACCACGTATCAGTTTTCTCAGCATCTTTTATTGAGGTGACTGTCCTTTCCCCATTGTGTACCATTGGCATCTTTGTCAAAAATAAATTGACTTGAGAAGTGGATTTATTTCTGGGTTCTCTATCCTGTTCCCTTGGTCAATCTGTCTGTTTTTATGGCAGTACCATACTGTTGTGATTACTATATGTTTGTAATATATTTTGAAACCAGGTATTGTGATACCTCTAGCTTTGTTCTTTCTGCTCAACATTGCTTTGGCTATTCAGTGTCTTTTGTGGTTCCATACAAATTTTATAAGTTTTATTTTATTTCTGTGAAAAATGACAATAAAACTTTAATAGAAATTACACCAAACCTGTAGATCATTTTAAATACTATGAACATTTTAATAAGAATAATTCTTCCAATCCATAAACAAGTGCTCTCTATTTGTGTCTTCTTCAATTTCTTTTATCAATGTTTTACATTTGTCAGTATTTAGATCTTTCAGAATCATTAAAAATAGACAATTCATATGGCCTGTCCATAGAAAGTACCCTTGAGCTGGCCAAAAGAAAAAAATTATAATCCATATTCTGAAAATAGTAAGGAGAAAGGGTTTCCCCAGGCATGGAGAGGCCTGGGAGAGTGCTAGGCCTATTTTTGCATGTGCTTCATTTGCAGTTGCAAAGAAGTTGTATTCTGCAGTTGTCTGGTGTAGTGTTGTATAATTGCCAAAAATTTTACTTTGATTAACAAATACAAGTGTTCCTTAGAATAAGTGAAAGATTCATACAGTGAAAACTATAAAATATTGATGCAAGGAATTGAAGAGGACACACAGACACAAAATGGAAAGACATGCCATGTTCATGAATTGGAAGAATCAATATTGTTAAAATGTCCATATTATCCAAAGCAACCTACAGATAGATTCAAGGCAATCCCTATCAAAATAGAAATGATAATCTTCTTAGAAATGGAAAAAATAAACACAAAATTTATATGGAACTACAAAAGATCCAGACAAGCCAAAGCCATCTTGAGCAAAAAGAACAAAACTAGAGGAATCACATCCCTGACTTCAAATTATACTACAAAGCTACACTAGCCAAAACAACACAGCACTGTCATAAACCCGATATGTATACCACTGGAAAGAATAGGGAATACAGAGATAAATCCACACATTTATAGTCAATTCACTTTTGACAAAGCCTCCAAGAACATACACTGGGGAAAGAGCAGTGTCTCTAACTAAAGATACTGAGAATACTGGACATCCACATGCCAAAGAATAAAACTAGAACCTTATCTCTTGCCATATGTAAAAATCAAATCAAAATCAATTAAATCTAAGACCTGACGCTATAAAATTACTTGAAGAAACATTGGGGAAATACACCAGGACATTTGTCTGAGAAAAGATTTCCTGAGTAAGACTTCAAAAGCACAGGCACCCACAGCAAAAACAGGCAAATAGGATTACATCAAATTAAAATGCTTCTGCACAGCAAAAGAAACAATCAACACAGTGATTGTTGATTGTGAACAGACTACAGAATGGGAGAAAATATTTGCAAACTACTCATCTAACAAGGATTTAATAAGCAATGTGTAGTGAACAGGCTACAGAATGGGAGAAAATATTTGCAAACTACTCATCTAACAAGGATTTAATAAGCAATGTGTAGTGAACAGGCTACAGAATGGGAGAAAATATTTGCAAACTACTCATCTAACAAGGATTTAATAAGCAATGTGTAGTGAACAGGCTACAGAATGGGAGAAAATATTTGCAAACTACTCATCTAACAAGGATTTAATAAGCAATGTGTAGTGAACAGGCTACAGAATGGGAGAAAATATTTGCAAACTACCCATCTAACAAGGGCTTAATAACCAGATATATAAGGAAGTCAAACAACTCAATAGCAGAGAAACAAATAATCTGATTTTAAAATGGGCAAAAGATCTGAACAGACATTTTTTAAAGACATACAAATGGCCAAAAAACAGCTATAGGAAAAAAAAAATGCTGCACATCACCCATCACCAGATAAATGCAAATCAAAACTACAATGAGATATCATCTCACGCCGGTTAAAATAACTTTTAGCAAAAAGAGAGACAAGAATGATGCTGGTGAGGATGCAGATAAAAGGAACCTTCATACATTCTTGGTGGGAATGTAAGTTAGTACAGCCACTATGAAGAACAGTATAAATGTTTCTGAAAAAACTAAAAATAGAACTACCATATGAACCAGAAATTTCACTGCTAGAAGTATATTCAAAAGAAAAAATTAGTGTATTGAAGAGGTATTTGCACTCCCATGTTTACTGCAGCACTATTCACAATAACTAAGATATAAAATCAACCTAAGGTGTCCATCAGTGGATGAATCTGGAAAGAAAATATTGTACATATACACTGTAGGATTTTATTCAGCCATAAAAGAGAATGAAATCTTCTCATTTTCAACAATGTGGATGAAACTGGGACATAATGTTAAGTGAAATGAGCTAGACACAAAAAGACAACATTGCATGTTCTAACTCAGATATGGGAACTAAAAAAATTGAATGCATGGAGATAGAGAATAGAATGGTGGTTACCTGAGGCTGGGAAGGTTGGAGGGGGAGGTAGAAAGGGAATGGTTGATGAGTAGAAAAGTACAATTACATAGACAGAGTAAGATCTAGTGTTCGGTAGCAGAATAAGGTGACTACAGTTAACAATAATTTCTTGCATATTTCAAAATAACTAAAAGAGTGGAATTGGAGCACCCCTAATGCAAAGAATTGATAAATGCTTATAGTAATTGAAATCCTAATAACCCTGAATTGATCATTACACATTGTATGCTTGGATTAAAATATCGCACCTATATCATAAATATGCATGCTGTATGTATTTATGATGTGATGTACAACTATTATGTATCCACAATTAAAAATAAAACATGGATGGAAGTGGACATCATTACATTAAGTGAAATAAGCCAGGCACTGAAAGACAAACATCAAATGTTCCCACTTATTTGTGGGATCTACAAATCAAAACAATTGAATTCATAGAAATAGAGAGTAGAAGGATGGTTACCAGAGGCTGGGAAGGGTAGTAGGGGCTATAGAGAGGTGGGGATGGCTAATGGGTACAAAAAAAAAAAAAAACAGAAAGAATGAATAAGACCTACTATTTGATAGCACAACAGGGTGACTACAATGAATAATAACTTATTTATACATTTTAAAATAACTTAAAAAGTGTAACTGGAGTGTTTGTAACTCAAGGGATATAAATGCTTCAGGAAATGGATACCCCATTCTCCACGATGTGTTTATTTCACATTACATGCCTCTATCAAAACATCTCATGCACCCCATAAATATATACACCTACAATGTACCCACAAAAATTAAAAAGAAAAAAGTTTGAAAGAAAACAAGGAAGAAAGAAATTAATTAAAGAAAGAACATGTCTATTTAATAAAGAAAATTCTTACACTGCTTTTGGTGTCATTGTGCAAACATCTCCTGAACAATGGCAGGTGTCAGTTTTGTCATAAGTTAATCCCAGATTAAGGCCAAGCAATTGAACAATAATGACAGTATATGACTCCAAGGATAAACCCTCTGTGTACTAAATATAAGAAAAAGAAAAAGTTAACTAATAATTATAATCAGTTCTAAAATACAACAATATTTACCGAATCAAAAGTTAGTATATGAAAGTAATTCTTAAAATTCACTCAAGATACCTATGTGGATGCAATTATAGTAGTTATATAAATTTTTTGATTATAGATTTATTAAACATGAATGAGTCCACATAATAATTATATTAAGTTTCAAAACACTATTACTTAATGACATTATCAGCTATCTTAGCAAACAGAACAGTCAAAAACCCTAGTTTATGGCTTCTTTGAATTATTTTAAACAAAATGCCTTTAATATTCTTCAATAGTCGATTCTACATTCCTTCTATAGTAGACAGCCTCTGAAATGGGTCCCAATAATCCCTGTCTCCTGGTATTCACGTCCTTGTGGAATCCCACTTTATTGCGTATAGGCTGGACTTACTGACTTGCTTTTAATTAACTGAGTATAGCAGAAGTGATGGGTCATCATGTCCAGGATATGTTATAAAAGGACTGGCTTCTTAAATTCTCTATCTTACTCTTTCTTGCTCACTCTAGGGGAATCCAGCTGCAATGCCATGAGGTGAACTAGTAGAGAAGCCCACATGAGTGATCTTGGAAATGACTTTCTGAGGTCTGCCAACATGACTGAGCTTGAAAGCATATCCTCCATTAGTCAAACCTTGAGATAATTCCAGCCCTTGCTGACACATTGATTTTGTCTTTGTTGGAAATCTAGAGTTTGAACCACCCACTGAATTCCTCCTAGATTCCTAACCTACAGAACTGCATTGTTTTTGTCTGCTAAGTTTTGGTGTGATCTGTTATGTCACAATAGATAAATAATACATCCTCATAGGTATTATTGTTCTCCTGTACATAATTTCCAATGCTTATGTTTTCCTTTAAGAGTCCTGCTCAGATGACTATTCAGAACACAATTAAGTGTTACGATATAGGGGAAAGAACACAGCTATCATCTGTTTCTAAGTAATTTCAAATTATTTTGAAGTTGCAGGTAAAACTGAAAACATTCGGAATAACTCAGCGGTTATATGCCTTAATTACTCACATGACATTACTCTGTTTATTTAAGTACTTCCACCAAAATCAATTAATTCTTCCACCACATAGCAAAATAATACGGGCCACTGAACATCTCCAAAATACAAAAACAACAACATCATAGAAGAAAGTTAACTGATCTTCTAATGTAAAAAGGTAGTTGGTTTCTGATGAACCTGAAGTAAATGATAGTGAGGGAGTGATAAGTAAAGAGTAGTTCAGAGAAGGCGGCCACAATCCACGGAGATGTTTCTGAATTTTTGGTTCTCCATACTCTCCTGGGTTGCTTATTGTTCACCTGCACCCACTAACAGGTAGAAAAACAGCATGGCCAACATAACAATAAATGAATGCATCGAACGTTTCAGTACACCTTCAAAAAAGAGTAACTTCACTTCCTGGCAGACTGCTTGAACTCAAGCAATCTTTCCTTCCCCATCCCAGCTTTTGATCAAAAGAAATTATGAAGAAAGAAGCAAATAATAAATGGTAGCAAAGGCCACATTTTTGCCTAACTTTGGTAGATCCCTATTCCCTCTACTATCCGTTAGATAAAAAAGTTAGAATCCTCTTTTTTCCTCATATGTTAAGAAATCTCATAAGAAAAAATTATATAACAGATGAGTGCAAGCACCATAAAAAACAACAAAATGAATTACAAATCTACCCTTCTATACTCTGCTATAAGACTGTGGGACTAAGATTCTGCAAACTACATTTCTCATATTTTTTTGTTACCAAATTATCTGCAGTTGGAAGAAAGAAGTGGCTTTCTTTTTCCCGCAGACAGTTGTTTTGTTCAGCACCATGGCCCAGTCAGCACCATTTTGCTCCTAAAGTGGAAGTTTATTTCAGTATTTGTAGTTTACTCCAGGATCAATAGTTTCCTGACTCCAACTTCTTCCAGTACTATCAGAACCCATGTAATTATGCCCCTTCAATGTAGCAGCAGTTTGAGGCAATACTCCTTCCTCCAGAGACCTAAATGCCAGTTGGAAGTTCCCTCTTCTGACCTCAATTTTGGGAACCCCAATTTTCCTTAGTTCTGGAGTGGTAACTATCATTTTATTATCTGTTAACTCATTATTCCCTTTTGACTTTTTTCAGATGTGAAATACCTGTATAACTAATTCTCTGTTCTAAATCCTTTTGAAATACCTAGTGGAGTACCTGTTTTCTTAATTTGCCCTGCCTTCTGTAGCATTTAATAAGTGAAAGTCCTATGAGGAAAGTAAGCTGAAAAATATACAAACAGAAATCAAAATGGATAAACCGGAACAGTAAAGAAACACAAATTTAAACTAATCATAATGAAATTAAAAAAAAACTTTTTAAAAAAAGATATTGGGAGGGAAGTGACAGCAGCAAGATGGCCAACTGAAGCCCCTACCACTTGTCCCCGCTACAAAGACAGTCAAAACAATGAATAAGCAACTACGCTTTTGTGAAAATAGCTAAATAAGTGTGCCAAGTATATTAAACGAGAGCAGAAGCCCTGTGTAGCACAAAAACTCAGGATAGGCTACACATGGTGGCTCATGCCTGTAATCCCAGCACTTTGGAATGCCAAGATAGGTAAATCACCTGAGGTCAGGAGTTTGAAACCAGCTTGGCCAACATGGTGAAACCCTGTCTCTACTAAAAATACAAACATGTGGTGGTGCATGGCTGTAATCCCAGATACTCAGGAGGCTGAGGCAGGAGAATTGCTTGAACCTGGGAGGCAGAGGTTGCAATGAGCTGAGATTGCACCACTGCACTCCAGCCTGGGTGAGAGAGCAAGACTCCAACTCAAACAAACAAACAAACAAAAACACATAGAAACCCAGGACAGCCACACAGAGAACAGAAGAAAACACTTTGCCTCCACGACTGTGTCTCCCAGCTCAGATTCGTCTAGATACAGGAGGGACTTCTCCCTGGGGGAGAAGGTAAGCAAAAGGACCCGAGTGTGTCCTGTTCTGGAGGTGTCCCATTCTATCCCTGATGCTTTGCCACTCCTGAAACATCCCTGCCTGGTGGCCTGCCATCCCTGAGCCAAGCTGCTGCTATACCCTCCCCTGTGGGGCCAAGCTACTGTGGAGCTACTTGGTCTACCCATCCTAGTCCCTACTGTGCCCTGCCCTCTCCCCTCAGGGCCTGAGCTGAAGTGTCACTCTGCCTCCCAGGCAAATGGTGACTTGGCTGCCCAGAGCAGTCCTGGCCCCACTGCCTGAGCTGAGGAGCCCAGTGCCAGTTGACACCACCACATCAACAAAGGAGGCCAGGCACTTTCATGTACCAACAGAATATATACTACTCTACTCCCAGAGGTCACTGACGAGCCCTTTTCACTTGTTGCCACTACTGCCTCCATTCCTGCTGCTCCAAGTCCAGGGAGAGAACACAGATCAAGTGCACAATCCGTGAGCATTATTCCAGGGATGCAAGGATGGTTCAACATAAATCAGTAAACATGATTCAACATATAAACAGAACTAAAAACAAAAACCATATGATCATCTCAATAGATGCAGAACAGGCATTTGACAAAATCCAACATCCCTTTATGATAAAATCCCCTCAACAAATGAGGCATACGTGGAATATACTTCTAAGTAATAAGAATTTTATATATGACAAACCCACAGCCAACATGATATTGAATGGAGAAAACTTGAAAGCATTCCCCCTAAGAATGGAAAAAGGAAAGGATACCCACTCTCACTACTCCTATTCGACATAGTACTGGAAGTCCTAGCCAGAGCAATCAGGCAAGAGAAAGAAATAAATGGCATCCAAATTGAAAAAGAGGAAGTCAAATTATCTCTGTTCACTGATGACATGATCATATACCTAGAAAACCCTAACAACTCCTCCAGAAGACTCCTAGACTTGATAAGCTATTTCAGTAACGTTTCAGGATACAAAATACATGAACGAGTGGCATTTTTATATACCAATAATATTTACGCTGAGAACCAAATCAAGAAAACATTCTCATTTATAGTAGGCACACAAACACATACACATAAACACACACACACACACACACACACACACAGAATACTTAGGAATACATCTAACCAAGGAGGTAAAAGATCTATACGAGAACTCTAGAACACTAGGAAAAGAATTGTAGATGACACAAACAAATGGAAAAATATCCCATACTCATAGATTGGAAGAATCAATATTATTAAAATGACCATATTACCCAAAGCAATCTACAGATTTGATGCAATCCCTATCAAATTATCAACATCAGTTTTAACAGAATTAGGAAAAAAAAAAATCCTAAAGTTCATATGGAAACAAAAAGAGCACAAATAGCCATAGCAATTCTAAGCAAAAAGAACAAATCTAGAGGCATCACATTGCCTGAATTCAAATTATACTATGAGGCTATAGTAACTAAAACAGCATGGTACTGTTACAAAAATAGACACATAGATCAATGCAAGAGAATAGAGAACCTAGTTGTACCTATTGGGTACAATGTTCACTGTTTGGTAATGGGCACACTATAAGCCCAATCCCTACCAGTACATAATATATCTATGTAACAAACAGGCACATGTATATCCTGAATCTAAAATAAAACATGAAATATTAATTTAAAAACATTTTCTAAGAGGATAGAACTTCCATTAAATGTTATTACGACAAAATACTGCTAATAATAATAAGCATAGGGAGCAGAGTAGTCTTTTGGAGATGACAAACATGCTTATGGCATTTATTGTGGTGATGGTTTCACAAGTGTAATACTTATCTCCATGCTCAGCAAGTTGTGTACATTAAATAAGTATAGCTTTTGTATGTTGATTATACCTCAATCATGTGATTTTAAGATTTAATTAATTAACAAAGTTTTTTTAAAAATCATAAAGTAGATACTCTAGAATTTAAAAATTCAACCATCTGAATTGGTCGGCTTAATAGCAGATTTGAAACTGTTGTAGAATGGATAATCCTATTTAAAGTCAGATCAATAGAAATTATCTCAAGTGAAGCACAGAGAACAAAATGGGGAAAAAATGAACACAGAGTGATCTGCAAGATGATAGCAAGTAATTTCACAAAAATATAATCACATCCCAGGAGAAAAGGGATTGGAGGATCTAACATTACTCCTTAACCAGAAGTAAATGTGCTTGATCTTTATGGAAATGCATCATGCTTTCACTGGCTTCATTCTAGCCTCATTCCTGACATACCCCTTGATTATGCTCCAAATTAGTAATATAAAAGCCATAAAATTATGAGGAAACTAAGTAATATATTTATGCATGTTTTAAAATATTTAGGAAAATTTGAAACATGAAAGTATTGAGAGCAAACCAGATAATTACCTACCAGAGCAACTGCAGCAGCAAAATCCTTATTACATATTTGCCCAGGAAATGTGGCTCCTATTAAGGTGGGAAGTTTCCTGTAGCTGAAAAATAACTTTTGCCATAAGTGAATTTAAAAGTGGTATTATTGGTGATAAGTTTCATAGCAGCAAACATTATCAAACAATTACTATCTTCCAAACACCATACTACTTTGAATTATGCCATAAATACATTTCTCTCAAAGTTTCAATGTTAAGAATATTTCAATATACACTTTTCTCTTTTGAATTTGATAAATATCCAGAAATATAATTAGGATAAGGCCTAACAATTTATGGAAATACTATTGCACTAATGATTATAGTTTTTATTCTGGTTTCCTCTATATTTATAGCCCTGAAAATTCAAATTTCTATGACCTCTTTGTTCATTTATTACTTATTTTTGACCAGATTTTTCTGCACATTAAATTCTAGACAGTAGGAAAATTTAACCCTTCATTATATTAGAAAATAAAAACATAAGAATTAACTAGAAGTGAGCCAGGAGTATAGAAATATGATAACCTGGGGTAAAGGTTCATAAACCAAAGGAAATCAAATAAATTGTAGCACTCACAATAAAACTTTTAGTTATTTCAATACCTTTTGTGGAATTTTACTTTTATTAATAACTTTATGTTGTTTAATAAAACATTTTAAGTTTTGTCTCACATTAACTCCTTGAGGACAAGGACTCTTGCTTACATTTCTCACATTCCATAGTATCTATATTAAATGGGTAGAACACAAGATATATATAAAATAAATGCTTATTTTTCATAATGAACATATTAAGTCATTTTGAGTTATTCCTTTAATGTTATAAAATGCAGAATACTACACTTACACAAATAAGTATGCAATTTGATGTGGTTTGAAGTTAAGATGATCCTTTTTCCATTCAAAAAATTGTAACAATACATCTTCAGCATGCCCTGTAGTAGAAATTTTGTTTTTATTTGACCAGATTTCAATGGAAGATATAATAACAGTCAGTTGTAACTGGGTAAGCATCTAAAAGAAGAATATAATTAAAAATCATAAATAAATGAACATTATATTACATTTTCTAAAAACACATTTGATACAGTACTTTGGTTATGGAAACTCTTCAACAGCACAGAAAACTATTATACACATCATTTTTATAAAATATATTTTTAAATAGCTTTTAAAAACTTACAGTGTTAACAAGGCCAATTATCTGAATAACCTTCTGCGTTACAGCGTTTATATCAGAGCCCATGTAATCAAACTGAAAAAGATAAATGATTTGTAAAAACTAGTGGATGTAATTAATATATCACATCTCTTTTATTTTACAATATGCTGTATTCTAAAGTAGCCATAGGAATCCACTCCAATTGAAATCCAGGAAATCAGTAATAATATGCAAATAATGATTTAATAAAAATATATAATAACATGATTTTAAGCAATGTTTAATACATTCAATTTTCAGTATTATTCCTTTTTTATGAAAATTGAATACTGAATTTC
>NW_016808887.1:77844-89774 GCF_001698545.2 Rhinopithecus bieti | reverse complement strand
TATTTATAGCCCTGAAAATTCAAATTTCTATGACCTCTTTGTTCATTTATTACTTATTTTTGACCAGATTTTTCTGCACATTAAATTCTAGACAGTAGGAAAATTTAACCCTTCATTATATTAGAAAATAAAAACATAAGAATTAACTAGAAGTGAGCCAGGAGTATAGAAATATGATAACCTGGGGTAAAGGTTCATAAACCAAAGGAAATCAAATAAATTGTAGCACTCACAATAAAACTTTTAGTTATTTCAATACCTTTTGTGGAATTTTACTTTTATTAATAACTTTATGTTGTTTAATAAAACATTTTAAGTTTTGTCTCACATTAACTCCTTGAGGACAAGGACTCTTGCTTACATTTCTCACATTCCATAGTATCTATATTAAATGGGTAGAACACAAGATATATATAAAATAAATGCTTATTTTCATAATGAACATATTAAGTCATTTTGAGTTATTCCTTTAATGTTATAAAATGCAGAATACTACACTTACACAAATAAGTATGCAATTTGATGTGGTTTGAAGTTAAGATGATCCTTTTCCATTCAAAAAATTGTAACAATACATCTTCAGCATGCCCTGTAGTAGAAATTTTGTTTTATTTGACCAGATTTCAATGGAAGATATAATAACAGTCAGTTGTAACTGGGTAAGCATCTAAAAGAAGAATATAATTAAAATCATAAATAAATGAACATTATATTACATTTTCTAAAACACATTTGATACAGTACTTTGGTTATGGAAACTCTTCAACAGCACAGAAAACTATTATACACATCATTTTATAAAATATATTTTAAATAGCTTTTAAAACTTACAGTGTTAACAAGGCCAATTATCTGAATAACCTTCTGCGTTACAGCGTTTATATCAGAGCCCATGTAATCAAACTGAAAAGATAAATGATTTGTAAAACTAGTGGATGTAATTAATATATCACATCTCTTTTATTTTACAATATGCTGTATTCTAAAGTAGCCATAGGAATCCACTCCAATTGAAATCCAGGAAATCAGTAATAATATGCAAATAATGATTTAATAAAATATATAATAACATGATTTTAAGCAATGTTTAATACATTCAATTTTCAGTATTATTCCTTTTTTATGAAAATTGAATACTGAATTTCTAAAATGTGATATTTCCAGCAGTTCTCATTTCTATTATAAATATAATCCTAGACTGAAAAACAATATGTGGAGAAAGTGGGAAAATCCTCAGTGACAGGATCACCATTAAAATGATGCTGTATACTGTGTTAGAAACATCGTCTTTCACAACATATTATAACACATGTTCTAATTTCTTCTTTTTCCAGTAAGCTCTTCCTATGTCTAATTGCTTAAAAATGCCAAGACGGTATTAAATAGCAAGGATTATATTAAGTGTATGACATACTAAGTACAATAAGATATAAATGGAAACAACAAAAGTTAAAAGTGGGAGGATGAAATTAAGGTATAGAGTTTATACTAGTTTTCTTTTTGCTTCTTTGTTTGCTTATGCAAAATAGTGTTATCATCGGGTTAATATAATATGTTATAAGAGAGTATTTGCAAGCCTCATGGTAATCTCAAATCAAAAAACATACAATGCATACACAAAAAATAAAAAATGAGAAACTAAATAATCACCAAAGGAAAAAATCAACTTCACTAGAGAAAGACAGGAATGAAAGAAAGAAGGAAGAAAAGACCACAAAACAGCCAGAAAACAAATAATAAAATGTCAACAGTAAGTCCTCCTTACTTATCAGTAATAACATTGAATGCAAATAGACTAAACTCTCCAATCAAAAGATACAGACTGGCTGAATGGATGAAAAATACTAGATCCATTGATCCATTGTTTACAAGAAACACACTTCAACTATAAAGACACACATAGAATGAAAATAAAAAGACAGGAAAAGATATTCATGCCAATGGAAACCAAAAAAGAGCATGAGTTGCTACACTTACATCAGACAAAATAGGTTTCAACACAGAAACTATAAGAAGAGACAAACAAGGTCAGTACATAATAAATAAGGGGTCAATTCAGCAAGAGGATATAACAATTTTAAACATATATGCACCCAGCACTGGAGCACCCAGGTATACAAAGCGAATTCTTTTTATTTTATTTTTTTTCACAAAGTGGTAAGTGGCAGGGATATAAAGCAATTATTAGAGCTAAAGAGACAAATGGGCCTCAGTACAATATTATCTGGAGACTTCAACACCCCATTTTCAGCATTAGAAATGTCTTCCAGACAGAAAGTTAACAAAACAAAATCAGATTGAATCTGCACTATAGACCAAATGGATCTAACAGATATTCACAGAACATTTCGTCCAAGAGCTGCAGAATACACATTCTTCTCCCCAGCACATGGATTGTCCTCAAGGACAGACCAAATGTTAGGTCATAAAACAGGTCTTAAAACATTCAAAAAATTGACAGAAAATCAAGCATTTCTCTGATGACAATGGAATAAAACTAGAAATTAATAACAGGAAGAATTTTGGAAACTATACAAATGCATGGAAATTAAACAACATGATCCTGAATGACCAGTGGGTCAATGAAGAAATTAAGAATGAAATTGAAAATCTTATTGAAACAAATGATAATGGAAATACAACATACCAAAATCTATGGGATACAGCAAAAGCAGTACTAAGAGGGAAGTTTATAGCTATAATTGCCTACATCAAAAAAGAGTGAACAGGCAACCTACAGAATGGCAGAAAATTTTTGCTATCTATCCATCTGACAAAGGGCTAATATCTAGAATCTACAAGAAACTTAAATAAATTTACAAGGAAAAAAAACATCAAAAAGTGGGCAGAGTATATGAACAGACACTTCTCAAAACAAGACATTTATGTGGTCAAGAAACACGAAAAAAAGCTCATCATCACTGGTCCTTAGAGAAATGCAAATCAAAACCACAATGAGATACCATCTCACGCCAGTTATAATGACAATTATTAAAAAGTCAGGAAACAACAGATGCTGGCAAGGCTGTGGAGAAATAGGAATGCCTCTATACTGTTGATGGGAGTGTAAATTAATTCAACCATTGTGGAAGACAGTGTGGCAATTCCTCAAGGATCTGGAATTCAAAATACCATTTGACCCAGCAATCCCATTACTGGGTATATACCCAAAGGATTATAAATCATGCTACTATAAGGACACATGCACACGTATGTTTATTGCAGCACTATTCACAATAGCAAAGACTTGGAACCAACCCAAATGTCCATCAATGATAGACTGGATAAAGAAAATGTGACACATATACATCATGGAATACTCTGCAGCCATAAAAAGAATGAGTTTATTTCCTTTGCAGGGACATGGATGAAGCTGGAAACCATCATTGTCAGCAAATTAACACAGGAACAGAAAACCAAACACTGCGTGTTCTCACTCATAGGTGGGAGTTTAATAATGAGAACACATGGACACACGGAGGGAACATCACACACGGGGCCTGTCAGGGGCTTGGGAGCAAGGGGAGTGAGAGCATCAGGACAAATATCTAATGTATGTAGGGCTTAAAACCTAGATGATGGGTTGATGGGTGCAGCAAACCACCATGGCACATGTGTACCTATGTAACAAACCTGCACGTTCTGCACACGTATCCCAGAACTTAAAGTAAAATTTAAAAATTGTAAAAAGAGGAAAAATCTCTAATAAACAATCTAACAATGCATTTTAAAGAACTACAAAAACAAGAGCAAACCAAACCTAAAGTTAGTGGAAGAAATGATAAAGATCAGAGCAGAAATAAATGAAATTAAAAGAATGAAAGATCAACGAAGCAAAAGTTGATTCTTTGAAAAGTTAAACAAAATTGAAAACCTTTAGCTAGACTAAGAAAAAAAGAGAGAAGATCCAAACAAAATTGGAAATGGAAAAGGAGACATTACAACTGATGCTGCAGAAATTCAAAGGATCATTAGTGTCTACTATGAACAACTATACACCTATACATTGGAAAATCTAGAAGAAATGGACAAATTCATAGATATATGCAACCTACCAAGATTGATCCAAGAAGAAATCCAAAAGCTGAACAGATAAATAACAAGTACTGAGATGAGAGACATAATAAAAAGCCTTTCAGTGAAGAAAATACTGGGAACTGATGGCTTCACTGTTGAATTTTGCCAAACATAGAAAGAACTAATACCAATGCTACTCAAACTATTCCAAAAAATACAGGAGGAGGGAATACTTCCAAACTCATTCTACAAAGCCAGTATTACCCTGATACCAAAACCAGACAAAAGGACATCAAAAAAAAAAAAAAAAAAGAAAGAAAGAAAGAAAGAAAAGAAAACTACAGGCCAATATCTCTGATGAATATTGATGTACAATTCCTCAGCAAAATACTAGCAAACCAAATTCAACAATGCATTAGAAAGATCATTCATTATGACCAAGTGGGATTTATCCCTGGTCATAATGACCAGGTTGGTTCATTATGAACCAAGGATGGTTCAACACATCCAAATCAATCAGTATCATTCATCATATCAACAGAATGAAGGATAGAAAACATATGATCATTTCAACTGAGGCTAAAAAAGCATTTGATAAAATTAAACAAATTTAATAAATGATGCTGGGAAAATTGGATATCCATATGCAAAACAATGTAACTAGACCTTTATCTCTCACCATATACAAAAATCAAATCAAAATGGATTAAAGCCTTAATCTAAGACCTCAAACTATGAAACTACGACAAAGAAACATCAGGAAACTCTCCAGGACATTGGTCTGGGAAAAGGTTTCTTGAGCAACACCCCACAAGCACAGGCAACCAAAGCAAACATGGACAAATGGGATCACATCAAGTTAAACAGCTTTTGCAGGCCCGGCGCAGTGGCTCACGCCTGTAATCCCAGCACTTTGGGAGGCTGAGGCAGGTGCATCACCAGGTCAGGAGATCGAGACCATGCCGGCTGACATGGTGAAACCCCATCTCTACTAAAAATACAAAAAATTAGCTGGGCATGGTGGCGGGTGCCTTAGTCCCTGCTACTTGGGAGGCTGAGGCAGGAGAATGGCGAGAACCCGGGAGGCAGAGCTTGCAGTGAGCAGAGATTGTGCCACTGCACTTCAGCCTGGCCAACAGAGCAAGACTCCATCTCAAAAAAGAAATAATAAAAATTTCTGCACATTGAAAGATACAATCAACAAAGTGAAGACATAACCCATTCAATGGGAGAAAATATTTGCAAATCACCCATCTGACAAGGGATTAATAACCAAAATATATAAGAGGCTCATCACATGACAAATGCTGATGAGGATGCAGAGAAAAGGAAACCCTTGTACACTGCTAGTGGGGATGTACCACTGAGGAGAACAGTTTGCACTTTCCTCAAAAAAACTAAAAATTGAGCTACCATATGATCCAGCAATCCCACTGCTGGGTATATATCCAAAAGCAAGGAAATCAGTACATCCCTATGTTTCTTGCAGCACTGTTTGCAATAACTAAGATTTAGAAGGGTCCATCAAGAGATAAATGCATAAAGAAAATGTGGTGCATATACACAATGGAGTACTACTCAGCCATGAAAAAAAGAATGAGATCCAGTCATTTGCAACAACATGGACAGAACTGGAGATTATTGTGTTAAGTTAAACAAGCCAAGACCAGAAAGACAAACATCGCATGTTCTCACTTATTTGTGGGATTGAGAAATCAAGACAATTGAACTAATGGTCATGGAGAGTAGAAGGATGGTTTCCAGAGACTAGGAAGGGTAGTGGGGGTTGTGAGGGGAGGGTGAACTTTCTGTTTCTTTGGCTAGTGGAACAGCAGCAAAAGTGACTTTTAAAGTGTTTGAACATTGGATTTCACTCTCTTGATGCTGTGGGATCCCTGCAACACTTATGTGAAGAAGCCTGGCCTACCCTCCTAGTAGACAAAAAACACAAAGCCCAGTGACCCTATCTCATAGTCAGCCAACTTCCAGAATCAAAGACACCTTCTTGACTAGAAGCTGATTTCAGAAGCATTAATGAGCCCAGCTGAGACAAGCAGAACTTCCCAGCCAAGCCACATACAGACCAAAAGAAATACCTAGCAAAATTACTAAATAAATGGCTTTTGCATTAAGCCACTTTTTTGTGGTGGTTCTTTACAGAGTATTAGAGTATTTAAAATTGGTGCTTGTAAGTAAGGTGCTATAATAACAAGCACCACAAATATGTGTGACTACTCTCAGCCTAAGAAAGCAACTCAGGGTTCCAGATGCATCAGAGGAGCTCTTCTCTAGCAAAGGCTAGAGAAATGGTGAGCCGCTTGTTACCAGAAGCTAAGAGAGCAATGAGGAAACTACTATTACCCTGACAAAAGTAGTGACCTATTAAATGTAGTAACACAACAATTGGAAAACTCAAAAAAAATTATCAATTAAATAATCAGGATTTATTTTTCATGATAAAGTTTTGTGTTGGGAGATGTGTACACCAATCTAGGAATTACAAATTGATAAATACTTTTTACAGGACATGATGATATATATTCGATGCTTTTTAAAAGTTAAACTTTCAAGAATGTACTTCCCAAAAAAAAATCACAAACGCCAAAAGAAATATATGTAACAAGGATATTTATGGCAGAATTACTTTTAATAGCCAAAAAAGTAATAATGACATAAAGGTCTATGATTATCAATAAGTGGTGGGGTTATACGAATTTTAATTCTCTCCTAAAAATAATTTTTCAAAATTTTCTAATGTTCTACAGTGAATATATATTGATTTCATTATTTAACTGATGATGTATCCTTCCTAAGAAAGATATTGGAGGCCAGGCACAGTGGCTCACGCCTGTAATCCCAGCACTTTGGGAGGCCGAGACGGGCGGATCACGAGGTGAGGACATTGAGACCATCCTGGCTAACATGGTGAAACCCCATCTCCACTAAAAATACAAAAAATTAGCCGGGCCTGGTGGAGGGCGCCTGTAGTCCCAGCTACTTAGGAGGCTGAGGCAGGAGAATGGTGTGAACCCAGGAGGTGGAGCTTACAGTGAGCCACTGCACACCAGCCTGGGTGACAGAGTGAGACTCCATCTCAAAAAAAAAGAAAAAAAAGAAAGATATTGGAGTGCTTTCACAGTGCCATATCAACTAGGGGCAGGTGTGGGAGTGGTCTTCCCCAGTGATTTATTTTATCACTGATATTACTTAGAATTGTCAGTACAGGATAATAATCAAAAGAAAACCACCTTTTAGTGGGGCTTTTTATTGTTTTTAGGCCATTGCCTGCACAGTCCCAACAGCATTCCCCCCTTCTTGAAACTTGACTATAGCTGCTGACACTCCTGGAAAGAAAGAAAGAAGAGGCAACATCTCAACTTAAGCATGGAGTATGTAAAAATTGCTTGAGGCCAGGCCCAGTGGCTCATGCCTGTAATTCTAGCACTTTGGGAGGCCAAGGCAGGTGGATCACCTGAGGCCAGAAGTCGAGACCAGCCTGGCCAAAATGGTGAGATCCTGTCTCTACTAAAAATATAAAAATTAGCCAGGTGTGGTGGTGCACACCTGTAATTCCAGATACTTGGGAGGCTGAGGCAAGAGAATCACTTGAACCTGGAAAGCAGAGGCTGCAGTGAGTGGAGATTGCACCACTGCACTCCAGCCTGGGCAACAGAGCGAGACTCCATCTCAAAAAAAAAAATCATTTGAAACTGATACTTGATAGGATTTCTACAATAAAATACAGAATCACTTCATGACTACAGACACTGACACATTTTTTTCCAGCTAACCCAGGTGATCCTACACTAGGTGTAGCGTGGCAACACTTTCACTTTGATGGCATTTCTTTTATGCACGTGTGTGGGACACCCATGGGAGCCTCATTTCTCATTATTATACGTGAACATCAGAAGCAGGAGTGTTGTTGGCTGACTGAGAGGTACAACTCTGTGCTTCTCTCCCAGAGAAGCTGTGAATGAAATACCATATAATATGAATGGAGATCCCCTTAGGCAACTTATCAGTTCATTATAAAGCACTGGATTTTTAAAAAATGTTTTTGAGAGGGAGTCTTGCTCTGTCACCCAAGCTGGAGGGCAGTGGCACGACCTCGGCTCACTGCAACCTCCGCCTCCCGGGTTCAAGCGATTGTCCTGCCTCAGCCTCCCGAGTAGCTGGGACTAGAGGTGTCACCACCATGCCCAGCTAGTTTTTTATTTTATTTTTAGTAGATACCGGGTTTCACCATGTTGGCCAGGCTGGTCTCAAACTCCTGGCTTCAAGCAATCTGCCCACCTCAGCCTCCCAAAGTGCTGAATACAGGCATGAGCCACTGCGCCCAGCCCTAAAGCACTGGATTTTGAAATAAAAATAATGTAGGAAATTTGAGTAAAGCATAAAAATTAGAAATTTATGTCTCTTCAGGGTAGTCCTAGACCACAGATCCTACTGAGGAACCAGCCTGATTTCATCAACACAGAGAAGGCCTTATTTTTTACCCTGAGTGGGCGAAATTACTGCAATGCGTGAGTGGCTCTGAAGCTTCCGGTGTTTAGGAAAAGAAAGCAGTCTTGAAGGAAATAGCAAATGTGGATGACTCTGCAGCTTAAGGCAAAAGGAATAGATGATTAGATGACATTTTATTCACTTTAAACATCCACTTTGTAAAGGATCCTTTTAAAGGGTCACATTTAGGGTTTGGGCTGTACTTGGAAGATAGAGAAAGGGAGGCTTCACTTGGACAGCAGTGCAGGGTACAAAGCATCTGACATAGGCTTGTGGCTTTGGAAAAAACTATGTTGGGGTATATGTAGCTCTCTACTCTGGATGTTTATTCCAGTGGGCTCAGCATTTAGTTATCTTTTAAGGAAGTCATAAGCAGAGGTAACATTTGTCATGTGAAATTACCCAAAATCTACCAAAAGCAATCCATAGTAATTGGCATTGCTTTTAGCTCATGAGAGCTTAAAAATATCTTCCCGTGTTTATTGTGGCAGCCAGTCAAGAGTGAGAGCAGAATGTAAATCTCATTCAGAAATCCAGCCCGCATTTTTACTCCCCTTATAAATTCTTTAGAATCACAGGAAAAAAGTTGCCCTGTATCAGCTGCCCACCCTAAATGCAGGTGATATTTACCTGTTATATCAGTTTAATGTGCAGCCCATCTCATATTCATTAAGTTGATTTGAAAAATGATCAGAAGCATCAGGACTGGGTCCTCTGAAAATATAAATGCCTCTGAGGCTATATCTATTTAAGGAAAACCAGGTCTTTTACCTTTGCTCTGGCTTCACCCCAGCATTTTCTTCCACAGCAGAAGCAATGCATTTAGTCATTTCGGAATACCAGTTACGCATTAATAATTGCAGGTGCTTTTCCGAGAATTTTGGCTCTACAAGTGTTATATGGTGAGTGTGTCAAAGACAGCAAGTAAGGGTCATGTAAAGTGAATATCTTATGAGGCCAGAATACATGGCAGTGTAAGCAGAAGCACCCAAGATAATCAAAATACTTGAGGAATATGATCCACAGAGACTTTCAAAGGCACATGCGGTGAAGTGGTGGAACGGTGGGCTGGGAGAAGGGGAGGGGAGAGTGGAAAAGCATTAAAACTACAGGAAATCAAAGAAAATGCTGGCCTTCTGTTCCTTAGCTTCTAGAGTTAGGGAGTTGTTATACAACCCAAGCCAGCAGCTAAAGGCGATCTGGCTAATAGTTAACTTAATTATTCTAGAATGTGCTTTTTTTCTATAAATCAGCCTAAGTCAAAAGAAAGAGGAACTCATCACTGAATCAAATGGCAGGAGAGGCCAGCTGGGAGGACTCATTCCCCCTGGATCCTATACATATTACTCTGCTCTGTGGCTGTACTGCAGTGCAAGTTAAATAAATTGGTCTCATTAGCAAGCTGATAGTTACATGGGAGTTAAGAAGAAATTACTTAGGCAGATAGTGAGGGTACAGGAGTCCTCAGTAAGGTTTTCCTTTTAATGAAAAGCAACTCCAAAATCATTTTCTTTTCTAACAAACATCAGCCTGTAAAATCAAGCTGCAGACGTAGACAAGCAAGCTAGAAGCTTGCACAGGTGAATGCTGGCAGTTGTGCCAGTAGGAAAAGGCTACCTGGGAACAGGCATGTTCAAAATGGCGGCTCCATCGTCTCTTCTCTTTGACAGCCACATGTACAGTAAGGAGCAGACAAGATGGTGCTGGCTGGCCACGTAGAAAGTCCATTTGCATAATAAGATTAGGGTGGGGCAACCAGCCTTCCCGGGCACCATGTAAACATTACACCTGATCGAACCAAACAGTGGGGCCTACGTAAATCAAACACTGCCTCCTCCAGCCTGCCTATAAGATCTGGTGCAGTCCGCGGCCGGCCGGCTTTTCCTTTTTGGACACCTCTCTCTCATAAGAAAGAGCAAGCTGCTCTCCTCTCTCCTTTCTTCTGCCTGTTTAACTTCCTGCTCCTTAACCCACTCCATGTGTGTGTGTGTCCGTGTCATTAATCTCAGCACGAGACGACAAACCCAGGCAACGATGCTGCTTCAATAGGACAGCTCCTTTAGACGAAGGAGACTGTAATTCGAATGTCGATGTGAGGAAAAGGGAGCGCACATAGAAAAGTTGACAGTGCCACTTGTGGCAGGGTTTTACTGTCATTGTGAAAACTCTATGAAAGGATGTATTACAGTAAGGCTCAATGTTTCAGCATATTCTATCACAATAATAAGACTTCTGTCAGCTTCCAAGTGATGTGGTTCTTTGCAGTCTGCTGGTTTGTCTGCAGCTTGGTGGCCACAGAAACAGTGCTCTGTGCCAGCTGGATGAGGTTCATGCCCCCTGCACCTGATGCACCTGACTCAGTCTCATTTGCTGTGATTAGTCACTTTTGCCTTCATTCGCTGGAACTAAAATCCTGAGAGTTTACTTGCAAAGGGTGGTGTCTGGTTACACAATTAAGTTATTTAGTGGCGATGTCTGAGATTTAGGTTCACCCATCACCTGAGCAGTGTACTTTGTACCCAATGTGTAGTCGTTGGAAAAAAAAATTTAAATGTTCCTAATCAATTTGTGAACTTTGGCAAAATAATTTAAAATCAGAGTGTTAAGTGTGTCAATTAGCATAATTATATTTGCTGTTGTTGATAAAGTAAAAGAAAAAGAGATATTCTAAAGGAAAAAACTGTTCAGATCGTCAGGAGAATCCTCATCTCCAGCCATTCATGCTCAAAGTAAGAAACTATCTCACCTCAAGGGTGTAACTAGAATATATTTTGTTGACACCTTTGTGAGATTTAAGATTGTGCTTAGTAGACACCCTTAGTTATACAAAACACTTTCTAATATTAAGGGAGTTGTCACTCAGAAGCTTGGCAAGCCTCCCAGAGTAAAGGTGCCTGTTTTTAAAAGAATCTGTGAATGTGTCTTTTGATGAATGGACTAAACTATAACTGGAAACACAGAAAAACCCACATAAAATTAGAAACTTTTGTGCATCAGAGGACACCGTCAACTGAGTAAAATGGCAACACACAGAATGGAAGAAAATATTTGCAAATCATATATATAAGGAATTAATATCCAGAATACATAAAGAAATCCCAAATCTCTATGACAACAATAGCAACAAAAGCAACAGTGCAGTTAAAAGATGGGCAAAGGGCCGGGCGCGGTGGCTCAAGCCTGTAATCCCAGCACTTTGGGAGGCCAAGACGGGTGGATCACGAGGTCAGGAGATCAAGAACATCCTGGCTAACACAGTGAAACCCCGTCTCTACTAAAAAATACAAAAAAATAGCCGGGCGAGGTGGCGGGCGCCTGTAGTCCCAGCTACTCGGGAGGCTGAGGCAGGAGAACGGCATAAACCCGGGAGGCGGAGCTTGCAGTGAGCTGAGATCCGGCCACTGCAC
>NW_016808887.1:58829-77701 GCF_001698545.2 Rhinopithecus bieti | reverse complement strand
AAAAAAAAAAAAAAAAAAAAAAAAAGATGGGCAAAGGACTTGAACAGACATTTCTCCAAAGAAGATCTACAGATGGGAAATAAGCACATGAGAAGACACTCAACATCACTAATCATTAAGGAAACGAAATCAAACCTACAAGATGATACCACTTCACGCCCATTAGAATTACTATTATTAATAAAACAAACTGAATATAACAATTGTTGGTGAGGATGGGGAGAAATTGAAGTCCTTGTGCATTACTAATGGGAATGGAAAATGGTGCAGCTGCTGTGGAAAACAGTATGACAGTTCTTCCAAAAGTTAAACATAGAATTACCATATGAGCTAACCTTCTACTTCTGGGTATATACCTACAAAAATTGAAAGTGCAGACTCATAGAAAATATTTGTACACCAACGTTCACGGCAGTAATACAGGAGTTATGAAGAAACAGTTTTTAGGCCACTAGAAAGGGTAAAGGTTCTTGGTGCAAATTTTCCTGTAATAAGAAGCAACCCCCTGAAACATTTCTTATTTAACAGAAAAGGCAGCATGAAGGGCCAGGCCAGCAAGCTTTGATATGCAAATACCGACAATTAAAACCTAGGTCCACTTAATATGGCGATTCCCACCTTTTCCTTCTTGTTACCAGGTGTGCCAAGTATTATGGCCATCTTTAGATAACACCATGTGATAAAACATTGAGGTGACCCACATTTGCATATTAAAGGGCTAAGGTGGGAGGGCCAGGTTTTTCATGGGCTATTCGGATGACACACCTGGTTAAACCAATTCCCTGGGCCCTACGCAAATTAGACGCTGCCTCCTTTAACTTCCCAATGTAAGCAACTACTTCTTTGCTGCACACGGGGTTCCTCTTGGTTCCGAGTCCCCCATTCCTCCATTCATCAGAGCTGTATCACTTTGGTGCATGGGCCGAGAAATCATTCATCGGAGTGGTAAGTATTAGGAGCGAACCTCAACCTTAAATCTGTCCTTTAATTTCAAGGCTCTCTTCCAGTTATCCTGTCGCCAAACTTTTCTTCTCTCTCTATCTGTATTCTCTTACTCTCTGTGTGTGTGGAATGTGTAGGAACTTTTACAGGCTAGGGAAATAATCCTGTCAGGCAAGATCAAGAAATGCTGTAGAATGGGGATATAGCTTAGGAAAATGCCATTGCAATCTTCCAGGAAGAGAGTTCATCCACTGGGGGGTCACTCACTACTAACTCGCTGATGAGCACATGGTATTTCTAAGCCAACAGCGCCACCTAGTGGACATAGAAATCCTCTTCATAAGACACATTGCCAGTCCTTTGCCACATTCAGGAGTAAGATGTCTTCCGCAGCCAAATTTTAGTCTCGATATTGTCCCATCAGCAGGAAAATGGCCATTCAGTTGCTACATTCTTTTAAGGCACCTATTCTGTCTCCAATTAAGATAGTACTTAATTAGTAAGGGGATTTTAAATTCAGAAGATAGCCGGAACCATTTTTTTAAGGGTAAATGCTTTAACATGGGCTGCAATAGCAGGCAATCTAGCACATTGCCTACATTAAAGGAACCTTGACCCAAAGGTGATACAGTCTCTCCCAAGATCCATTTTTTGGGGATCCAGGCAGATCACACAGGTTTAGGAAGTCAAAGAGGAATCACACAAGGCGGAGAAGCTAAGGTTGCGTGGGTAAAGCATGGTTAGTCCCATCGGTTAGTTCATCTGATTCCATGGCTTGAAGGACCATGCCTTCAACCATGGGTGGCACGTTTAACATGGGGCCAGGATCCAGAAACCAGGGAGGGAAAACTGTCCAAGGATGCTCCCTGTCTTCTCCTCCACTCTGGGTCATACGGAAAGGAAGGAGAATAAGAGGATGCTTTTATTCTCTTTTGTTTTCCTAAATGGGTAACAAATTATCTTCAGCTTGCACCCCTCTGGAATGTACTCTGAAACACTGGCACTTCCTTAACCTCAGAACACTGAAGAAAAAAGCAACTCATTTTCTTTTCCACAAGGGCATAGCATTTTTACTAAACCTTTACAAGCATTGTAAGATCAACCCAGCTCTTTGAGCAATCATATCAGGCAGGCCCAGGTAAAATAGTTCCCCAAAATGAAGAAAGCAACTTCCAGGGGAACCATCTAAGGATCCCCTTTCAAGTTCCCTTCTGATTACAGGACCTTAAGCAAATAAAAGGAGACTTAGGCTGATTTTCTGATGACCCTGATAGGTATATAAAAACTTTCCAAAATCTAACTCAGGTATTTCACCTCATATGAAGTAATGTCATGTTGCTCCTAAATCAGACCCTCACTGCAGCTGAAAAGCAAGCAGCTCTGCAAGCAGCAGAGAATTTTGAAAATGAACAATATATCTCCCATAATACACCAAAAGGTAAGAAAGCAGATTGGGAAAGTGAAAAAGTAATAGAAACATCATTCCCAATTGGGAGGGAAGCAGTTCCAGCAGACAACCCTAACTGAAACCCCAATAGCTCAGGAGCTGAATGGAAAAGAAAGCACTTGCACTTTTTCATATGACTTTTAGAAGGCCTATGGAAAACCAGGACCAACCACTCAATTACTCTAAACCATCTACAATAAACCAAAAGCCAAATGAGAATCTTGTAGCCTTTATGGAAAGGCTGAGAGAAGCCCTAATAGAACACGCCTCTTTATCCCCTAATTCAGTCAAGGGACAGCTCATCCTGAAGGACAAGTTTATTACACAGGCAGCTCCCAATATTAGAAGAAAACTACAGAAGCAAGCTATAGGACCAAATAGCACCTTAGAGAACTTCCTGAAGGTGGCCACTTCAGTCTTTTGTAATAGGAACCAGAAGGAGGCCCAAAAGAAAGAAAGCAAGCTCAGAAGAAGGACGAAGTCTCTAGCAGCAGCTTTGCAGGTTTGCAAAGTCCAGGATCCCCAAGGTGCATCTGCTAATTGCTATTAGTGTGACAGGCCAGGGCATTTTACAAAGGAATGCCCAGGCAGCAAGATGAAGCCACCTCAACCCTGTCTAGTTTGTGGCAGAAACCACTGGAAACGAAACTGCCCCCAGAGACAGAGGTTACTGGGTTCAGAACCAGTCTCACAGATGGTCCAGCAGGACTAATGGGTCCCGGGGCTCAAGCCCCAGCTTCAGTGGCTCGAACTGCCATTATAGCACAGCAGCTTTTTGGAAATTACATTTCCAATTCCAGCTAATTCTGCAAATTAAAGAAAGGAAAGTAGATCTCTTTCTAAACACTAGAGTCAGTCTCTCTCTTTTCTCCTCTCTAATCCAGGCCTCCCCTCTTCCCATGACCATAAGGGGCATCTCAAGAAAACTCTAACCCAATATTTTCTCAACTTTATTTGCAGTTAAGAAGACCTACTAACGCATGCTTCCAAGCCATTGTCATGATAGTTCTACTATTCAAAAAAGCCTCCAAGTTAACCACAGGAAATAATTTAACTATGTACACTCCACATAAAGTGGCAGGATTACTGTCCTCTAGGGGGAGGTCTTCTTAGCTAACAAACAGTGGTTAAAGCAAGAAGTACATAAGGCTGAGTAAACAGTAGTCACTCTCCCCAGGCACAGGCACTCAATTAGCTAAATTAACAGCTCTTACAAGAGCACTTCAATTAACCAAGGGAAAAATAGCTAACATTTATACTAACACCAAGTATGCTTTCTTAGCTCTGCATGCTCATGCTGCCGTTTAAAAGCAAAAACATTTTCCTACCACCAATAAATCTCCTATCAAATGTCACCAATAAATTAGCAGGCTATTATCCTCGGTTTTTCTTCCACAAAAAAAAATATCGAAAATGCACTCTAAGGAACAGCAAAAGGAAACAGATAAGGTAGCCAAGAAAAAAACAATAGGTTAGCTGATCAGGCAGCTAAGTCAGTGACAAGGAGGCTTCAAGGTAGTCACACGCTTCAAGCCCTTCCAATCTAGGAAGGCTCCGGAAGAAAAATTAACCTCAGTATTCCCCTGCAAAAATAAAATAGGCCACTTCTCAAGGGCATACTTTTCAGCCCTCCAAATGGCTATAGTCAGAGAATGGCAAACTCCATGTGCCAGCCTCCAGCCAATAGAAAGTCCTTAAAATCCTTCACAAGGGGCTGGGCACGGTGGCTCACACCTAAAATCCCAGCACTTTGGGAGGCTGAGGCAGGCAGATCACCTGAAGTCAGGAGTTCGAGACATGGTGAAACCCTGTCTCTACTAAAAATGTTTTTAAATTAGCTGGGCGTGGTGGCGGGCACCTGTAATCCCAGCTACTCAGGAGGCTAAGGCAGGAGAATTGCTTGAACCCAGGAGACAGAGGTTGCAGTGAGCTGATACGGTGCCACTGAACACCAGCCTGAGTGACAGAGTGAGACTCTGTCTAAAAAAAAAAAAAAAAAAAAAAATCCTTCACCAAGCTTTTCACTTGGGAAAGGATAAAACTTATCAATGTGCTCAAAAATTGTTTTCAGGCAGAAAACCTCTAAATTGGTTAAACATAGAGCCTCTCTAGCTCACTTCCAATAAAACCAACTTTATTTAACCCAGGAAATTTAGTGTTAGTAAAAACTCTCATCTCTCTCTCCTTCCCTAAGCCAAGCTGGGAAGAGCCCTACGCTGTTCTTTCAACCCCCTCGGCAGTAAAAGTTACAAACATCAACTCCTGAATACATTACACTCAAGTCAAAGTCTGAAAAACTGAGGGAGCAACCCCTGACAGCCCAGAAAAATGGCCAGAATATCAATGTGAAGAAATAGAAGATCTTAAGCTAAAAAACCATAAAAAATAAGTAACTAAGTGAGGACTCTCACCTTACCCAGCCCCACTCCCACCTCGCCAGATACTTTTCCTTGTTTCTAACCTTTCCTCCCAAAGTTCACTGCCAAATGGTAAAACTTCATTTTCATGCATATTTGCAGGGAGATTTAATTGTACATGGGATTGCCTTTATAACTTCGTAAGTCCCCAAAGGGAAATGTTAGATCTTGGCAAGTAAAGTTTTCAATGGAAATTATTTATTATGCCCCTTTTGTGGAAAACTGTTATAGTCACATTACTATTTGCAATAAAGCTATACTGAAACCCCAGTAGCACACTGTAGCACCCACAATGCGGAATTCTCGTTGTAGAATTCTAATTGCTAAAATATTTTGCCTAATAATTATCATCATCAGAATAGCTGGAGAAAAGATTTAGTCAAGGCTGTTTTGCTTATAACAAGAGTAACAGGAATAAGAAGGAAGCATGAAAGTTTTACTATCATTAAGTTTAATAGGACTTTTTACTAAAGGTCGGTAATATAATGCACTCTAAGCTATTAAAAGGTTATAGAGAAAAAATATATATAAGGAAGAATCTCATATAATAAATACTTGTCCTAAAAGGAAATGATTTGTTGTTTAAAGGATGGATGTTTAGGACAAGTCAAAATGTTTAAGTATTTTATAAAATGGTCTGTAAAGGTCATTAAAAAATTACTAAAGGAAAAGAATTGTTAAAATTAACGGCATTTTAGCCACCCAATAGCATATTTCTCCCAATCATATTGCAAGTTATAAAAGGGCCTAAAGCTAAAGTTATTCTCTAATGGTAAGTCAAGGGGGAAAGGTATGCTTTTCTCAAGGAAACTGTTACTTTTATATTAAGGTTTCTAGTAACATACAGCGACATCTAGTGAAGGTAAACTGGTATTGCAATCCATTGGTGTAACTAACAGGTGTCAAACTCTACCATCAGTTATGGTCTATAGGACCCCTACTAATGGTGGTAATCTGAATACTCATATTCTAGCCCAATATTTTAAACCTTCTTGTAAAATTTATCTCTTTTTGCCTAGGAGCAATCAAACAACAAATGGTGCTGCAAGCAAATCCACACATAAACATGCCATTCTTCAGAGAACGCTTAAATCAACCTCAGAAGACCCCACTGCTCTTTGCCCATACGATGCGCTTTTTCAGCAGGAAGTATCCAGAAAGAACCATCATCCAACACCCCCTAACAGCAGTTAGGTTTGCTTCTCTTGAGGTGGGGAATAATACAGGAGTTGTGAATAAATAATTTTTAGGCAGCTAGAAAGGGTAGAGGTTCTCAGTGGAAATTTTCCTGTAAAAAGAAGCAACGCCCTGAAACATTTCTTCTCTAACAGAAAAGGAGGCTTGAAGGCCCAGACTGTCAGGCTTTGACATGCAAATGCCAGCGATTAAAAAATGGGTCCACTCAATATGGCAATTCCTGCCTTCTTCTCCTTGTCACCAGGTATCACAAGTGTCATGGCCATCTCCAGATAATACCATGTGTTCAAAACATCATGGTGACCCATATTTGCATATTAAAGGGCTCACGTGGGAGGGCCAGGTTTTTTGTGGGCTATGTGAATGACACACCTGGTCAAACCAATCCCCTGGGCCCTATGCAAATCAGACAGTGCCTCCTCCAGCATCCCAATATAAGCAACCACTCTTCTGCCACACACAGAATTTCTCTTTGTTAGAATCCTCCCTCCCTCTCTCTCTGTATAGGGGAGCTGTTTTCTTCTTCCTTCCTTCTTTCTTGCCTAACAAACTCTCCGCTCCTTAAAACCAATGTCTGTGTCATTTTATCTAAATCAGTCTGAGCCCAAAGACCCTGGTGTTCCTCCAGTCATCAGAGTGTATCAGCAGCATTATTCACAAAAGGAATATGTGGAAACCCATATGTCCATTAGCAGATGAATTGAGAAACAAAATGTGACATATACATATAATGGACGATTTTCAACTTTAAAATTTATAAAATTTTGTTACATGCTACAACATGGATGAGTCTTTAAGACATTATGTCAATGAAATAAGCCAATCACAAACGTATGAATACTGTATGATTCCACTCCTTTGAAGTATCTAAAGTAGTCAAAATCACAGAAATAGATAGTAGAAAGGTAGTTGCCAAGAGCTGGGGGGAAAGGGTCGAGGGAATTCATGTTTAATGGGGATAGTATCCATTTCAAAAGGAAAGAGATCTAGAAATCTGTTTCGCAACAGTATGTATATACTTAACACTACTGAACTATATATTTTAAAATGGTTATGATGGTAAACTTAATGTTACGTGCTTTCCCCAATAAAAGAAAATAGAGTTCTAATGAGCAAAATGAAGATTCAATCCCCAGTCTCTCTGATTCCCAAATCATGCACTTATAATCACTACCATTTAATATATTATTAAACACAATGAACATGTACTCCCTCACTATACTCATATTCTAGGCCAATATTTTAAACCTTCTTATAAACTGTATCCCTTTTCACCTAGAAGCAATCAAACAAATGGTGCTGCAAGCAAATCCAGACATAAACATGACGTTTGGAAAACAACCAGAGGAATGGGCAATTTCCTACTAGTGACCATTTCTAGAAAGGGCACTAGGGGAACTTCCCCTGCAAGCCCCCGACTAGACTGCACCTAGACCTAAGTCAGTCCTCATACTTGCCACAAGTAACCTCACGGCAATGTGTATTTCATTTTAATAAATTAGCTGATACCTCCTAAGTGTATTTCTATGCTTTTGAAATCTTAATTTAAGGAACTTTCTCTTTGGGAAAAAAAAAATGTTTAAAAAAGAAATCCCACAAAATGTTTAAGATAGTATATTAGTCTGTTCTCACACTGCTAATAAAGACATACCTGACACTGGGTAATTTATAAAGGAAAGAGGTTTACTTGACTCACAGTTTCACATGGCTGAGGAGGCCTCACAATCATGGCAGAAGGTGAAGGAGGAGCAAAGTCATGTCTTACATGGCGGCAAGCAAGAGAACTTGTGAGGGGGAACTGCCCTTTATAAAACCATCAGATCTCATGAGACTTACTCACCATCACAAGAACAGCACAGGAAAGACCTACCCCCATGATTCAATTACCTCCCACTGGGTCCTACCCACCAAACATAAGAATAATGAGAACTACAATTCAAGATGAGATATGGGTGGGGACACAGCCAAACCATATCAACGTCCTTCTTCACATGGCAGCATCAAGGAGAAGAATGAGTGCCCAGCAAAGCGGGGAGCGCCTTATAAAACCATCAGATCTCATGAGAACTAACTCACTATCATGAGAACAGGATGGGAGAAACTGCCCCAATGATTCAATTATCTCTACCCAGTCCCTCCCATGACACATGAGGATTATGGGAACTACAATTCAAGATGAGATTTGGGTGTGGACATAGCAAAACCATATCTGATAGCTATTTCAATAAAAGGCCACCGAGTTAAACTAAAAGGGTCTAAGATTGGTAAAAATGCAAAAAGTCTCTGGGTTCCCAACCAAAGAAATTGTTACGTTTTATGCCACTAAATTTTGGAGTGGTTTGCTACGCAACAATAGAAATACTTTAAAGTCTAAAAATCTACTTTGTCTGATATTAATTCAGCTAAACTAGTTTTTAAAATTTGTTTATATTTTTCCATTATTTTACTCTTGTTACTTATGTACGATATTTTACATATGTCATTTGTAAGCAGAATGTGTGTGTGTTTATGTGTGTGTGTTGTACGATAATCTTTGTCTTTGCTTTTAATCTTTATCTTTGGTTTTTAATTGCAGTACTTAATCCCCCTACATATAATTAATTAGGTATTTTAGTTTAAATCTTTTGTCTTAACATTAGCTTTCAAATTTGTTCCGGATTTATGAAACAAATCCTAAACATGTGCTTTTCTTTCTCTTAATTGCCTTCTTTTTGTTGATTATGCTTAAAATTCTGCTTTCCTCCCTCTGATTTTGTAATTTGATAAAAATATTATTTCAGCGTATGCGTTTGCTTTGTACTGGGCCAACTTAGCTATGCTAATGTACCCTCGACTCAATTCTAATGAGCCATGAACTTCAAGTTCTGTTATTCCTGTCAACATTTAGCTCAGCAACCCTGACTCATATTCACCCTTTCTGGAATCAGCAGATTCTTTGAGGGGAAAAATATTGTATTTTATTTTAATTTTTTTATTTTTAGCTATTATGGGTACATAATAGTTATACATACTTATGGGGTACATGTGATATTTTGATACAGGCATACAATGTGTCATGATCAAATCAGGGTAACTGGGATATCCATTACCTCAAACATTCATTAATATCACTTCTTTGTGTGAGGAACATTCCAATTCCACTCTTTAAGTTGTTTTAAAATATACAATAAGTTATTGTTAATGACAGTCACCCTACTGTTCTGCCAATCATAAACTATATTTTTAAAAAATTAATATTAGCCATACATGTATTTTTTGTTTTGCTAACCATTGTTCATGGTGTTTTATTTCCTTATGGATTGTGAGCCCATATATGTATGGCGGATATTAATCCGTAGGAATCCTGAGGTATTCTGCTTGAAGTGGCATTCCTCCAAATATAAATACTATTTGCTTCCTTCATGCACCCTCGGCTTTTACCAATCTGGGACAAATGTAGCCTCATGGATTAGAATCCTAACCACGTAGGTAATAAATATTTGGACCCTAAATCTATAAGAGATCCAAAGTATAGCCATGAATTCTCAATATGAATATTCTGTTCATTTGTTTTTCTCATTGTTTCATTTACCTAGAACTGAGAAGAAAACAAGTGATAATATGTTTTCTCCTTTTGCTTTAAAGAAGTGGCGTATTTGTTTTATAGACCATCCTTCCAATTAGACTGAGGCAGTTAAATATTATTATTGTATATGAGGATTGAGGGCTTAAGGGAGTTGCAATCTATCCTTTCACTGAGAATGTAGGTTTTTTGAAAAATCAACAATAGTCAACAAGCTTTAGAAATTAAGATGCTTCACTTTGCAAAAGTGAGTAGATGCTATATACAAAATAACAAAAACTTGATTTATAATTTATAAGAATGTGTTCATTGCAAATGCAAAATAGCATGGTTGGTAATTTTCATTGCCTCACTGAAATCAAGTTAAAGAGATATATTAGTTTTAAAATAATGATGCATAAAGTAAGACTTACCAGATTTTTGTCCACAACAATATGCATTTCAATATATCGAGGGAATAACTTAATAAAGTCAGTTTTCTGAAAAACACATAACATGAGTCATGAGGAATTTACAAAAATTTACCTTCTACTGAAATTATATTGAGAGATAAACTGAAAGATATATTGTTCCTGATTACATAACGAGGCTATTTTCAAATACAAAATTTAGGTACTATTTCAGAAGATTCCAGTTCAAAGTGCCCTGGGTAGTAAGACTTTTCTATTAGACTTCTCAAGATAAATAAGAACTCAGGTATCTTTTACTTTTATAACAATTGAAACTGAAATTTTCAGTTTATAACGTAAAGCTTTGGTTTTTCTCAGCCTTTTGATAATTTTTCATACTAATCTTTCATGTGAGCAGATTTTCTGCTACCAATTACTAAGAAGTTACTTTTGGCAAACAATGTAGTCTAGAAAAATATTAAAATTTACAACCAATGGCAATTTGCTAGAGCCAGACATGTTATTTAGGGCAGTCTATGGGTCTTGGTAGAGAAAAAAATTCATCACTTTGCTTTATATGTACTTTATGTAAGTCGCTCATCCATTTTTGAACTGTCAACTGAGAAATCCAGGTTGTATAATATTCTCTCCTAAATTATCTGAGTAATTGAAGAAAAGGAATATTTTACATTAATTATCTAAATGCTCACATATGAAAATTAATGTTCCAGTTTCTTTTATACTATATTCATATCTTCATATTTCTAAGATTAAGTTTTTGCTAAGCTTTCATCTAACGGCAAGCATAATGACAAACATAAGTTTATTCTCTTGCCATTTTAAAAGCCACGTAGAGCCTTCATGAAAAAGTAAAATAGTTTTAAGATTTATAAGTCACCAAATTTTGGCTCTGAAAGTATTTTTTATTACACAAAATTATACTAAATTAAAATAAAGAGCCAATACTTATTGATAATATACTTACTTCTGAACTTTTTCTGACTTGATACTCTGAATTAAACCAAGAATAAGTGTCATTTTCTTCTAAAAGAATATTAGTGTCAGCAAATTTTTCTTCATAAATCTTGTGTATAAATCCTGATACAGCCTCCATTGGTTCAATTACATATGAGATGTTTTTCAGCTGCATTGTTCCCCTGAGTGTTAAGACAATCAAAACAAGTCTGAAATGATTCTACCAAAACCATAATATTATAGTGAGAAATTTGGGCCACAGTTTTTAAGATTTAAAGTTTTTAAGTTTTAAGACCTTAGGTTTTTTTACTTTTATCTCTTTATCTTTTGCAGTCTTTCTTACACTAGAACTGGACCACTATATCACAGGACACATGTTACCTTACATTACAAATCTGTGATTATCTTCAAGAAAGCATGGTAGTGGCATGGATCTGTGCACTTAAACAGGTTGAAACCCCTTTCTGTTGTGTAGATTTTCTAACCAGCCTGTAGAATCTCTAGGCAGTCTCTTCTTTAGTCTTTGATTCCTTCTCTTTGATACACTTAACTCTCCTCTGACACTTGATACCCTAAATCATTTGTTTGTGTGGGCTGAATTGAAGGCACAATATGCCTAATAATTACTGACTGCAGAGCCAGTGTCCATTAGTCCCATGCATTCCACAATTGTCAATTATTCTAGGACATTAAGACATTGGACAAGGGCAGAATTTGAGAAAACTAAAAAAGTGTGAGGAGACCAATCAATCTCCCTACACTCAAGCTTTCTTAAAGCCTAAAGCAGCAGATCCTGTCAGTATCAACAAGTAGCCTCTCATCAGGAACAGATATTGCTGGAATATCAATCCTATTTTATTAGTAATTTTGGTTCAGTCCTTAAGGAATTGAAATGACAAAGGTGATTATAGAATTAGAACAGATACATGGAGAATTAGTTCATAGGCTACCGGATATAATATTGGCAAATTGAGTATCTTTAAGTAGTCTACAACCTGAGTCCTGAACATACGCTGAGGGTCACAAGAGAATTTGGAATACCCGCAACATATCCATTATAATTGCAATCCATCTAAGAAAAAAAAAGAAAAATTAATGGATAACTTATTTTTAAAATATATAACCCAAATATATTATTTATATGTATTACTTTATATTTTTTTATTTTTTACTTTAGCTACATTTACTATTTATTACTTTAGCTACATTTCTACTTTAATATGATTGGCAATTACCTAATAAATTTGTGCCAGGTAGAAATAAACACCAGCCTAAGTTACTCAATTTCAGTGAATATGTAAAATAACATTCTAGTTATTATAGAATATTTGTCTTTTTAAAGAAATCTAGAATTACAAATTTGTAACAAAAAAAAAACCTAATTCTTACCTGAACTAGCAGAGGTTTGGAATGACGGAAGTCATTTTTGTCATAAGAATGAATAAAAGAAGCTGAAGATAAAATTGAGCAACGCAAAATAATAAAAAACATGCTCAAATTGTGAAATAGAAAAGGTAGAAAAAATATTCATATACAAATTTTCTTTTACTGAAAATTTGAAATAGTGTTAATCGACTTGTTTTATCCTATTGTCCATGTATTTCTAGCACTTAAACTGAATTAGGTGCTTGGTGAGACATTTTAACTAGAATGACATACCATACAAAAATGCACATAAATGAGCAACTCAAATTGCTAGAGACATGAAGAGGAAATAGTATAGGTCCCAATTTCCAGCATAGAACTTTCTAATCTTTGTCTATTTCACTCATTGATTTTAGATTTTATACCCAAGTTTCAAAATTAAAGTGTAAAGTTAGGACAGTGATACAGTTTGGCTCTGTGTCCCCACCCAAATCTCATCTTGTAGCTCCCATAATTCCTACATTTGTGGGAGGTACCCAGTGGGAGATAATTCAATCATGGGAGCAAGTCTTTCCCATGCTGTTCTCGTGATAGTGAATGGGTCTCATGAGATCTGATGGTTTTTAAAACAGGAGTTTCTCTGCAAAAGCTCTCTCTTTGCCTGCTGCCATCCATGTAAGATGTGACTTGCTCCTCCTTGCCTTCTACCATGATTGTGAGGCCTCCCTAGCCATGTAGAACTGTAAGTCCAATAAACCTCTTTTTTTTGTAAATTGCCCAGTCTTGGGTATGTCTTTATCAGCAGTGTGAAAACGGACTCATATAAACAGAAAACCTAGAAAGAGTTACTTGGTCTCACTACAAATTCATATTTGCTGAATTTTGCTAAGTGCCAAGTTCTTCTCAATAACTCTGGTCAGAATTTTATTTCCCTCAGTAACTATTCAAAAACTTGACACTACTCCTGTCAATCATCCCACAAAACCCCTATGTTCCCTCCCTCTCAGATCACCTGTTGCCATCTGCACTCCTTATCTTTATTGCCAGAAGGTTACTTCTTTCATTCAGAACAAACCCTTACACTGGTGCTGTAGATACCATCCTGTGCCATATACAGAGGACACTACTTTTTCTTTCCTATAATTTTGAACTCTTGTGCTCTACTGGATTTTTACCACAATGCTATTTTAAAAGATACTAATAAGTCATTATCATCCTAAAGAACTCTTTGTTGACCCCATGTTCTACTGTGGCTATTCCTTATGTACATTTTTTTCAATTCTTAACACATTTCATCAAAAGAATTGTCTACACACAATTCCTTCAGTTTCCCAATTCTTATTATCCCTGAAACGTCCCTGGAAAAGATCCACAAATATTAGAATGTCAAATCCAGAAGGCATTTTAAAAAATCATTTTACATTGGACCTCTAGCTTCTTTTTGAAAACTGTGGCCACTCAGTCCACTCACTTAATTTACATAACACTTCATTCTTCTGCTATTCTTCCTACCTCCCTGGTCCCTTCAGCTTTATCTTCCATGTTGGCTGCTGTTTTTGTTCAACCTATCCCAGGAAACATCGCTGTTTCCCAGGGTTCACTCTTTAACCACGATCTATTTATAAGCACCCTACGTAACAGCACTCGTTAAAAAAAAAAGCACAAGAAAGTAGAGCACAAGCTACTACTTTCTGCTCAATCTATATACCTATAGTTAAATCTATTTTCCAATATTCCTATTGAATATTTTCAGAGATTCAAATTGCTAGCCACATATGGCCAAGGATGGCTTTGAATGCGGCCCAAAGCAAATTTGTAAACTTTCTTAAAACATTATGAGATTTTAAAATATTTTTTTCAGCTCATCAGCTATCGTAAGTGTATTTTACATGTGGCCCAAGACAATTTTCCTGTGTGGCTCACGGGAGCCAAAAGACTGGACACCCCTGATCTACAGGAAAAAACACACTTGGGTATCTCACATGTGCTAAAAAACTGAAATCACCGCTTCCTCACACAAATATATCCCTTGTTCATGTTCCTCAGTTAATTATACTATAGCCTATTCATTTTCTTGAGCAACAACTAAATTATCTGAAATTCCTCACTGTTTACCAATCATTCCACCAAATCTGTATTGAGGTCCACCGAATTTTTCTTTCAAGTGCTACCACTGGTGCCATCATTCAAACCACCACCATTACTCACCTAAACTGTATAGTCATATAATTGGTCACCTTAACTCTAACTTTGTCCCCTCAAAAATAGCCTATGAGATTCAATGTGGCTACATAAGTACATACTTAAAACCATTTTTGGCTCCCAATAGCTGACCATGCATTCTGAATCTTCTACAACCTGGCCCCTACCTACCTTTCCAGAATCTTTTACCTCTATTTTTCAGAAAATGTGTGCTTCAGTAATTCACATTGGCTTTGTGCATATCAGAAAAGCCACTGTGTCTCACACCTCTATGCTGTACACATAATTTCTTCTCTAAATAGAATGTTGGCTGAGTGTGGTGGTTCATGCCTGTAATCCCAGCACTTTGAGAGGCCGAGGGAGGAATGCTTGAGGTCAGGAGTTCAAGGCCAGCCTGGGCAACATGGTGAAACCCCATCTCTACTAAAAATACAAAAAATTAGCCAGGCATGGTGGTGTACACCTGTAGTCTCAGCTATTTGGGAGACTGAGGCATGAGAATCACTAGAACCCAGGAGGTAGAGGTTGCAGTGAGCTGAGATCACTCCACTGCACTCTAGCCTGGGCAACACAGCAAGACTCTGTCTCAGAAAAAAAAAAAAAAAAAGTGTTCCTCTGTCTTGCCCCACTTCTTTACATAGCTCTGTCTCTTCCCTTAAGATACAAGTAGTCTCTTTCCTCTTCCCTAAAAGCCTCCCCTGACTTCCAAGGCATACTATTTACACATTTATCATATTACCATATTATAATAAAATTATTTGCTTTCTATCAATGTGTCTGAATCTATCGTTCTGTATTATAATTCTTTAACAGTGTAATGTTTTATTCTCTTTTGCATGCCTAGGTTTTTACTCAATACCCAGTATAGAGTAGGTATCAATATATTTGAATCAAAATGATTCATTCTACTTATACGTACTTTTAGAAATTAAGAAGCCAAAGTATTAAATTTTGAAAGGACAAAATAATTACTCACTGCTTTTTGAGATGGACAAAATATGGCTTTCCTTCTATTGTAATCATGTAAACAACCTATAACAAAATTATTAGAAAAATTCAATAATAACATATGCCAAATAGTGTATCTTCTCCAAATTAGGGTTTAAAATATTGACAAAATTAATAACAACCTATAACCATTATATTGGCTTTCCTTCCCACACAGATACTTGGAGCTTCAGAATTCTGCATTGAGAACTAGGTATAAAGCATTCACTTGCCTGCTATTCACTATTACTCACATCTCTGAGGGAGAAGCTTACCCAATGATTATTATCTTTCAGTTCAGACAGACCCCACCATCAAGGATGTGAGAACCCATTGGTTGTTTACCTAGAGCTCTCCTGGAAGGTAAATTGTCCTGCTCATTGAAAGAGACCCTCCCAAAAGATAGAAGTACAAGAAATGGAATATACCTCCAGCAATATAACATCAAAAGCCATTGCATTTTACTTATCTGTGTGAGCAATCAAACTCCTCTGGAATAGAATGTAGGAGAGAATACAAGGAGACTAAAGACATGTCTAGAGAACACCATAGAAGACAATAGAAAATGCAATGGTCATTAAATTATGTATTTGGTTAATTTTCGACATTTATTTTAGCAAGAGAAATAGCATTTAACAGTTTTCAATTCCTCAACTTTATACTGGAGCATAACAAGTTACTTTGTATCAGGTAAATGTTCTGTGAGGAGTTAGTTGAATGGCATTGTGAAAAGAAGTATAAGTGGAATTTGGAGGGGACTTTTAAAATTGTGCCCTTTAAAATACTTTGATATTAAACAAATAAGATGAAAATTAAAGGAGAATATGAAAGCACCAATAACATTTAAAATCCACGTATCTTACAAAATAAAACAAAAAAACTAAAATAAACCAAAAATGTACAAAACCAACCAATGGGAGGAAAATACTCTCAAAAGATACATTATCTAGAGCCTCCACATCTTTTCATATACAATGCCCAATGACAGAAGCTGAACTGTAACCCCCCAAAAATTCATTAGATGAAGTACTGATTCCCAGCACCTCAAAATGTGACCATATTTGGAGATAGGGTCTAAATGGCTGATGTCATTCTTAACTGTGAGAACCCTGAAGTTTTCCTATTAAATCAGAAAGAAGGCAAAGGACTTCCCCTCTCTCCAGTACTTTTTAATATCATACTGAAAGTCCTAGCTAATGCAATAAAGCAAAAAAAAAAAAAAAAAAAAGTAAATAAAATGGATTCAGATTGGCTAGAAATAAATGTGTGTCCTTGTTCACAGATTACATGATTGTCTATGTAGAAAATCTGAAAGAATCACCAAAAAGAAACCCCAGAACAAATAAACAATTGTGACAAGGTTGCAGCATACAAAGTTAATATTAAAAACTCATTTTCTTTCCTTTATACCAATAATGAACAGGTAATAAATTAAGTAAAACACACGATGTCATTTACATTTCACCCTGAAAAATGAAATGCTAGGTATAAATATAGCAAAATATGTATTTACGAGAAAACTACAAAACTAATGCAAAACTCAAAAGAACTAACTAAATGGAGGGATATTCCATGTTTATAGATAAAAAGACTCAATATTGTCAAGATGTCAGTTCTTTGCAGTGTCACCCACAGATCGATGTAAACCCAATGAAATTATCAGCAAGCTATTTTATAGATACCAACAAACTGATTTTCAACTTTATATGCAGAGCCAGAAGACCCAAAATAGCCAATATAATATTGAAGGTGAAGAACAAAGTTGGAGAATTGACACTTACCAACTTCAAGACTTACCATAAAGCCAGGCACAGTGGCTCACACCTGTAATCCCAGCACTTTGGGAGGCCAAGGCGGGTGGATCACCTGAGGTCAGGAGTTCAAGACTAGCCAGGCCAGCATGGTGAAACCCTGCCTCTACTAAAAACACAAAAATTAGCTGGGCATGATGGCAGATGCCTGTAGTCTCAGCTACTGAGGAGGCTGAGCCAGGAGACCAAGAGAATCACTTGAACCTGGGAAGCAGAGGTTGCAGTAAACCAAGATCGTACCACTGCGCTCCAGCCTAGGCAAAAGAATGAGACTTTATCTCAAAAAAAAAAAAAAAAAAAAAAAAAAAAAAAAAAAACAGAAGATTTAGTATAAATGTACAGTCCTCAAAACAGGGTGGTGTTTGCAAAATCATAAACAAATAGTTCAAAGAAATAGAGATCCCAGAAATAGATCCACATAAATATGGTCAATGGATCTTTGACAAAGAAGTCAAGGCAAAACAATATTTTTAAAAGAGAGTCTTTTCAAAAATATGTACTAGAACAATAGTATTGCCACATTAAAAAAAAAAAAATCTAGACACAGACTTTAAATCCCTCACAAAAATTAACTCAAAATGGACCACACATCTAAATGTAAAATGCGAAAACTGTAAAACTACTGGAAATGTTCACTAGAAAAAAAGAATAAAATACATTGTGTGTAACCACTGTAGAAATTATGTTACCATCTAAATGAAACAGACTATAACTGCAAGCAGTGTTACAAGCAAATTCTACACAACAGGGAACTGTTAGGGGAAGTCAAATCATCAGGAAGCTGTACGTTAAGAAGGAGGTATGTAATTTAGATGCTTATAATTTATTTCAGGTGAACAACAAATAATTTTAGTATAAGTAAGCCTCATGTAATATTTCTCTTTTATCTTTATGTGCACATGCATTTCACTGGGTATTCTATATTTTTATTTACTAAATCTTATAACTGTGTGCCCTTAGGCGCTTTTACTTTTGCAGGTCCTACCCCATATGATACCAAACATATTCAAATAAAATCACATCCCACAATAATTATAATTTTGTTGCTAAAATATATTACAATGTACCTTTTTGAATCATTATAGTTAAAAGAAACACACTGAATTTCCATATTATAAATGACTTTATAAAAATTCTAGAAATTAGACAAGTGAGGAATTCAAAGATTATCAGTGATAAACAATGGAAAGGGAGAGTTGGTATTATTAATCTCAGGAAAAAGGAAACTAAACAAAGATGTAATGTCACCTCTTCTTTCCAGTCAGAAAGGGAAGCTGTCATAGGGCTCACACACCCAGCATAGCTAGTAATTCACTTGGGGGGTAGAGCAGTGGGGTGTTCAAAGCTGCATGACAAGCATGTTGGTAAATAACCTTCAGCTACTAGAAGAAGAAAAGGTAAAGAAAGGGTATATGGGGAAGGGGAAACAATATAAATAGTATATCCTTATGTGAAACAGACAGGAAAGTTTCTGAAACCGCTAAACGGAAAAAAGATAAATTTGGAGGCCCATAATTGCTAACAACAATAGATTATCTTATACTGGTAGAAACCATGTGAGAAGTATTCTTTTTTTTT
>NW_016808887.1:37447-58083 GCF_001698545.2 Rhinopithecus bieti | reverse complement strand
GAAAGAAAAGAAAAGAAAAGAAAAAACCAGATTACAGAATTTAAAATTTTAAATACTTCTTGAATTAAAAATAAGTCAATATTTGTAATAAAAGCTTGTTTTAACCAGTTATTTAGTTTTGTGTTAGTGCATTTTTTAATATTAAAGACCTATTTCTAGAAAGATTATTATGGTTTCTTTTTAATTACATCCAACTGAATTATACAACCCCTTTAAAAAATTCGTTTTACTAACCTTATTATGACTTACATAGTTCATTTACAACGTGTTTAGACTGTTTTGTCATATATAGCACTCTTTCTTGTACAACCCCATCATTTTTATTTTAGGACAAAAATTTACCACACAAGATTGTTTCTTATATAAAGTTACTTTCCTTTTTTTTTAATCAAAATACCTCTTTATATCTTTAACTTGCTTTATATCTCTTATTTCCTGATTCCTTTACCTTGTTTTACACATAACCCTTATATAAGCCTTGAATTAGACAAAGATATTTTACCTTTAATAAATTCTTAAATTTATTTTAATAATTCTTTAATTCTTTAATTATTAATAAATTATTTAATTCTTAAATTGGAATTGCCCAGATACTTAATATCAATTAACAACCTTAGATTCTAAATTATGACGAGTTTGTTCCATTACATTTTCCTGATTAATTTAGTAATTTAGCTAGATGATTTACAAAAAATTATGATAGCCAATATTTAAAGTTATTTTCTATTAACCATTTTATAGCTGTGAATTTCAGGTATTTACTTAAGTAATAAAACTTATGATTAGTTTTAAGGGTATTTATAACAATTATTTATAACAATATCTCAGTATTCAGCTGTTTTCATTTAAGATCAACAACCATAAGCATATACAAGCAAAGATCATTCTGTCTTGGGCTGGGTTTTATAGTTTAATAACCCTTATGGCAATCTTATAGTATTCTGCAGGAATAAACATGAAACTACTTATCAATAAATGCAAACAAAATGCTAACAATTCTAAAGACATTGCTGATATTATTATTTTTTTCTTTTATTTATTTTTTATTATACTTTAAGTTCTAGGGTACATGTGCATAACGTGCAGGTTTGTTACATCATGTGAGAAGTATTCTTCTGCCGAATTATTAGAGAAGGAACTTTCACTACCATTCAATCTTGGATGTGAAATTGACATGATCATTAACAGATAAACCTGCCCAGAGATCATCACCATTCAGATCCTCACTGACTTAGTGAAAGCTAAGACAAATCTCTAGGGCATCACTAGGGCTAGAACTAGGCTACCAGAAAACCCGGTTATCAAGATAAATAATATCTTAATGCAACCTTTTTAAAAATCAATGCAAAAAAAACCATGATGAAAACAATATCAAAATTTTCAAGACAGACAGGATCTGATCCTGTAGTTACATGACTCATTTCACTTGCCTCACCCTAATCCTGGTCCTGGAGGGGATCCAAGTTTTCTGCTGCCTCCTTAAATTTCAAACTTGGGGGATCCTATACCTAGCATTTTGACCCCGAGGGATCTTATCCCTAAAATCCTTCATCATCAACAGAAACACACACACACAGTCTCACACATTCGTAAACATCAAAATGCTCCCTCTTGTGAACCTGTTCTCAGCTGTCAACTCTGCCTCCAAGAAGTGCAATCCTGCCCACATTCAGCACCTTTGGTCTTGACATTAAACACAACTTAACAAAATTTCATATTAAAAATATTATTAAAATTACATTATGTTCTGGATCTGCTTTAGCATCCGATGATGAAATCTTCTCTGGAATTGTAGTCTGCAGGAAGATTTTATGAGGATCTAAAAATAAATATAAACTATGTTATTTTGATACCCGTGATCTTATGTTATTCACTTCTCTGATTCTGCATTTGTTTCTCTACATTAGCAGCTATTTTTAATATAATCTACACATCTCGCCCAACACTTTCTAGTCATTCTTAACTACAAATTTCTGACCCCTTGTCAAGATCTCAAATTTTTATTCTCATTCTCCCCTGCAAATCCCTGTCTACACACACACATACACACACACACACACACACACACACACACAGAGTTTGGCGATGGCACAGCTTGACTAAGTTAACGCTAAGTACCAAATTCGGTGTTGTAAACAGATGTGGAAATGAGAAAACACAGATGCATCCAGAAAGTGAGATATTTTGCAGGGACAAATATAGATATTGAATACAAGGATGATCTGCACTTTTCAATGGGGCAGGTGGAGGCTAACAGTTGCCAAATCAGTCAATCCTTGATAAATAGCTTTTTTTTACGGTGATGCAATTTTTCGTAGAGTAGCAGAATTTTGTATGTGGAAAAAACCATAAATTTCATTTTTGTTCATTTTCTGGATCAGGAAGCCATCCCAAAGAAATAAAACGATTTTCTGTCGGAGGCTGCCTCTCTGCCTTTTTGGCCGCAGACCTTGAGGCAAGGGGCCAGGAGAAAGCGGGAGAGCGTGGAGCCAGGGTAAAGTCTGAGCTGGACCTGGGCGGTGGAAAGAGTGAACAAGGTCTCCCTCGGAAGCCTGGATTCCTGGACTTACTGAGGTCTGCATGCATCCCACCAAGTCCCGTGAGAAGCACCAGAAGAAGGAACATGGCTCGCTGTCTTGGAGCCCTGGCGATGAACAGCAGTTGAGACGTTGAGACCTGGAGAGGAGCAGCTCGCGCAGGGCTGAGCGCGCGTGAGGCGGCCCAGAGAGGCGGCGGAGAGGAAAAGCTCACGGAAGAAGCGGGAGGTGATTGGAAGTAGGTAATGCGCTGCTGGCGGGCAGCTGAGCACTCAAGAGAAGTATCTCAGCATTGATACGCCAGTCAGTTTATTGTTAAAGAAGAAAGGATTCCTAATTGTTAATTCTCAGGTTAGGGTGGTGCCTGGTGAGGCTTTTGCTTCTATCTTTTACTAAGACCATCGCTTTTTTAATTAACTTCCAGTTACAGTGAGAAAAGAAACAAATATAAAAATATTCTGGTTACTGACAGCAATCAAGTTTCTTCCCATTATATACCATGCAAACAGTTTAGCTAGAACCAGGCAAAATGCATGTTTGCAGAAAATGTTGCAAACGCTGTGATTGTAACATTCCAGGGTTGGAGACACCATTATAGGATAGCTACTGAATGCAGAACAGCCCATACAATCCCTGCTCAGACTTTCAACAAATCTTCTCTACTGTCCCAAACTATTACTGCTACATTCTGTATAATCCTGCAATCCCTAGCTTTTATTTCTTTATTCAGACCCTGTAAAATTCTGCTTCTTAGTAGAAGCAGAAACAGTTTGGTTTATTGGGGTCCACAGGCACTCTTTCCTTTGCAAGTCCTAGCACACATCATATTAAATACACTAAAATACAGCCACATCCCCACATTAACTGTAAATTTTCAGTAAAAATGCTGAAAGCGTGTTTATAAATATGTTTTGAAATTACTTGGATGCAAATCCAAAGGAAGTTATCAGCAGAAGAACAATAACATACAATCTTTTAAAAAGAACCAAGAGACCAAGAAATAAAGTCACAAGACATGAAGTTAATAGTAGAATGGATACAATTGCTTAATGAAGCAGAAATTTGGAATATCAGATTGGCAAACTCTGACAGAAAAGAACAAGGAAAGAAAAAAAGTAGGAATGCAAAAATAAAATTAAGTTATATGGAAAATAGAAATAGAACTGTCTGTATCTAGAGAATAGCATTTCCCAAAAAAAAAAAGAGAAAGATCAAAATAGGAGGAAATATTAAAAGAAATAACGGAAAAAGTTTCTGTACATTTAAAAAGTAAGAGAATGACCTTAGATTGAAAGAACCCAGAGATTACAAACTGGGCATTGAAGAGGAAAACACACACACACACATATACACCTGAAATTTAAAATGACACCAAAAAGAAAATTCTAGAATCTTCTAAAGGAAAAGAACAGGTTGCCTACCAAGGAACAAGAATCAAATCAACATTCATAGCCATACTGAATACATGAAATCAATGGGTTAATATTATTAAATTATTAACTGAAAAGAAATCTGAAATATTATTCAAATGTGAGAAGCATGAGTTTTAAAATTTTCTTCAATATATAAGTTCAAATAAAATTTGACGTAAAGATACATATCAGAAAGGCATTTCAGAGAACAAACCACATGATAAGGAAAATAGAAAATTATAATAAATGATGTCACAGTAACAGCAATCAAATATCTTTCCAGAGTTTGTTTATATGTGACAGAAAAATACTAAATCAAATAATGAGAGCATATATACCTAATAACCTAGAAGCATATTTTTAGACAATATGACTATGATGGGAAGAATGGAGAGGGGAAATGTCAAAATGATAATGTTCTCAATTTGAAACATTCTAACATGTATTTATGTAACTAAATAGCTTTAAAATATATCAACAAAAATTGATATGAATATAGGGGAAAGCTGGCAAAAGTATCATCAGGATTGGAGATTGAAACACATCTCTTATAATTATTGATAGATCAAGCAGGCAAAATTTAACAAAAATATATGAGAATTGGATGACTCAAATAAGCATGATCTAGTAAACATTTGTACAATTCTAGATCAACTATAGAGAATACACATTCTTCCCAACCACCCACGGAATATTTACAAAATGATCACGACCTAAGTTTTATATTTCACCAATTTTAAAGATTAAGCATGTAATTGAGTTTATATGTTTTCAATTATACTGATAATCACTATATATTAAGTGACCCATTTAGTCAATTTAATATTAAGGAATTATTGATATAGTTGGATCGTAATTACCATTAACTTTCCATTTGTCCTGTCCTTTTTTTTCTCTCCTTTCTTGCCTTCTTTTGGATTGATCATTATTATTTTATTGACATGACAGCTATGTAGTTTTTACATTTTTCTTTTAGTGGTTACCTTAGAATTATAGCATTTACTCAAGATAATCTCCCTATCTTAATATCTACTGATTATTAACCTTAATTACATTTACAAAGTTCCCTCACAGAAATACCTAGTTTTGTGTTTGATTGAATAACTAGGAAACGGGAATTTTGGAGGAACATCTTTAGAACTCTGCCTGGAATAATGTCTTCTAGTCCTTCAGGTCCTTATCAACCAGGTTTAGATATGATTCTTCAGGTCCCATTCTTTGAGGATGAGGTGGTATGGTGTTCTAACAGGTCTTTAAGGTGGTAAAAGGTACAGTCCCCTGAACCTGCCACAATGTATACAAACTTTGAATTTCTGTTGCTAGGTGTTGCTAGAGTGGCAAACAAATTTCACTGAGTCTTTCCACAACCAAAGATGCCTCACCTGAATTAGGTCACGTGCAACCTGAAAACCCTAAAGTTATACGGGGAAATGAGAGTGACGTTGAAATGATGCATGAGGTTTATCTCTCCATACAAGAAATCACTGGTATCCTGGAAACTCGCCTCTTATGAAATGCTTTTCTTGGACCTTAAATCTGCTATATGATTTATGGCTGGCTCTATCACCCTCACATCCAAATGTGTAAGGATGGCAAGCACATAGAATACAGTCTGTTGGTATAGATTTAAAGAGAAAGGTGAAGGAGCCTAGTCAAGTAGGCAGAACTGAAGACAGTACTCATGAAATGTACCTGGATGCTAACGTTCCATCAGGCAGCTCCTTATAATTTCTGTTACTTGTCTGTGCCTAATAGTTTAGCTAACCTGTCTGGTATTCTAATGACTGGAGAAATTTAATCAGCATTGAACTAGTCTGATTCCTATACATTCAAGTTTCTGACATTTCTAATAGAATTGAAAAACTAATTTCCTATGTGGATGCCCACCACATTTCTAGAATATATTGACCTTGAACAATACTGTTGATCTGCAAACAAAACCTATAGACTCTCTGACATGACAAACACACTGAAAACAATGAAGCAAAGGAGTGAATAAAATGGACATGAAGAAAAGAATATTGCCTTTTGTGGGGTCCAGCCTATGGCAGCTTGAGAAGACCTTCAAGTAGCTCATGAGTGAGAAGTTAGCTATAAATTACTTCTTGCTCCAGGCATCCTCTCTTTCCTAAAATTATTGACCCATACTATCACTGACAGATAGATTGCAATGGGTCACTCTTCATGTTATATCCATAAAGCAGAAAGTATGTTATCACTTCAGCTAATTCTAATTTGGTTTATGCAGAAAGCAAATTCTTCAGCAGCTAATTATCCATGATTCCACAATATCTGTTCAGAAAACACATTTTTGCACCTGTTATCTGTCTTTGGAGAAGGCATATGTATGCCCAAGGTTGGCAGGGCTAGACAAAGTGTCTAGGTAGTTCGGCTGAATTCAGGAAAGTGAACCCGCATGCATAGGCCAATAAATTGGAGAGAGAGACTTGCAAATGCAGTGGCTGGAGGAACCACAGTTCCTCTCTTTAATTCCTCCTGGAGTTAACCTACTGCATGCAAATAGCTGTCATTCTAGCTGAAATATATTGTAGACCAGCACTAGCCGGTTATAATGTTGAGTGTGAAATCTTTCTTCATCTGTGTCCACAGAGAACAACATGCCAGCAAACAAAGAAAACATAAATACATGGAAACATCTCATGTTCACAGATTGGAAGATTTAATATTGTTAAGGTGACAGTACTACCGAAATCTATCTACAGGTTCAATGCAGTCCCTATCCAAATCCCAAAGTGGTTTGGTTGTCTTTTGGGGGGGTTTTGTTTTTTATTATTTTGTTTTTTGCAAAATAGGAAAATCCATCCCAAAATCCAATTGGATATTTCAAGATTTCTTCAAATAAGTTAAAATTTATATCAAATATGTTTGACTCCATTAAATGGTGTGAAGAAGCTACTTCTATAATACATTAAATATTCAGCTCCCATAAACAGATTCTTCTATCGCCATTAAATTACAGAGAGAAATAATTAGAAAACTGATAGAAACATAAAAGACTGAGACCTGAGAAGCTTGCCTTATAATTAGAAAACCGATAGAAACATAAAAGACTGAGAACTGAGAAGCTTACCTTAGATTTTCATCACTTAAAGATAGGATTGGACACATTCTTACACATTTCTGAAATGAGAGACACCAGCAGGAAACGGAATGGAAAGGATGCCTTCGGCTTCACAGCCTCCTCCTGAGCATCCAGAAACACGTAAGAAGCCCATGAGACTCTTGGCCCTTTCTTGAACTTTATGAAAAAAAAGAAAAGTTCTTGGATGTTATGAAATTATCAGGCTCACCAAATATCCAGATTTCCGGAAACCATAAGCAAATACCTTCATGATATGTGTCTAAGAAGTTATTTGTGGCAGTCTTTACCAATTGCAAAGAATACAGTCCTCCTGAGAATGAATCCTAGAAATGATAACTGCTTCACTGAAATAAAGGTAGATTGACAATTCATTATTTTCTTGTCTTTCTTAAAAACTAGTGTACTTACTGTATGGCGGTTTCATTTTAAAACAAAATTGGATACATATAAGGAAGATCATTGCATGCTGTTACAGTTATCACTTTAAAAAAGAAATGTATTCTAGATTTTCAGATATACATTTAAATTAAAGTCATAGGATAGTTTTATTAAGTAGATTAAAATACACTTGCTATTACTATAAGTCTTCTGTGGCATATCTATTAGCTGAATAGTAATAAATGATCATTGAATAATAGATTATAAAACCACAATCTGAGACACTGAGACAAAATTACCATACCAGGAATGTTTTCTAACGGAGTGTGAAGGTTTATTTCTATTCTATTCTGTAAGAATTCAGGTAAAAAAACAAATTAAAAGTCCTCAAAAACATGAAATAGGTACATTTGAAGTATTATTTGTACATATTTTATAAATACTTGTATAGTTGAGGTCCTTTGAAGAATTCTCCATTATTCAATTCCCAGAAGTCAACTGCTTTGGTTACTAAAACATCCTGAAAAAATGCAGAATTTCATAAATATCCTGGGGTTTTTTTCATTTCTTTTTTTATTATTATTATTATACTTTAAGTTCTAGGGTACATGTGCATAATGAGCAGGTTTTATACATAGGTATACATGTACCATGTTGGTGTGCTGCACCCATCAACTCGTCATTTACATTTGGTATTTCTCCTAATGCTATTCCTCCCCCAGCCCCCCACCCCACAACAGGCCCTAGTGGGTGATGTTCCCCGCCCTGTGTCCAAGTGTTCTAATTGTTCAATTCCCACCTATGAGTGAGAACATGCGGTGTTTGGTTTTTCTGTCCTCGTGATAGTTTGCTGAGAATGATGGTTTCCAGCTTCATCCATGTCCCTGCAAAGGACATGAACTCCTCCTTTTTTATGGCTGCATAGTATTCCATGGTGTATCTGTGCCACATTTTCTTAATCCAGTCTATCATTGATGGACACATAAATATCCATTTTTTACAACGTTATATAACATCAATTTGTAGATGTATAACTATTATGTTAACATAGGTTTTTCTCTAGATAAATATGTAATATATTTGATTTTGTTTCTGCAAGATATGATTTCAAAAATTGACTTCCAAGTTCATACAGCTGTAAATCTGAGTCTGAAATATAATCACATGCTTTAATAGAAAGATGTAATTATCTATAGGTGAGTTCTTATTTTTCCAATAAATAAGGAACTGTTTTGACATTCTTAAATATAAGAAACATCTTAATGGCCTCTAAATTCCCAATGAAGAATGACAACATGACTTCTATTAAGTATGTTGGAAATGGTTTCTAAAGATGTATCACATCAGATCTGCTTTTTATCCTTTGAAGTTGTTGTTGTTGTTGTTGTTGTTGTTGTTGTGTTGTTGTTGTTGAATTTTTAATTCTTATTGAAGTGGTATCATTGTCTGGGGTAAATACCCGAGGTTCATCGTCTTGCACCAAGGAAATGGAGTATGCAGACACAGAAGCAGGTTTAGGAGCGGAGGTTTAATAGGCAAAAGAGAGAGAAAGGAGAACAGCTCTCTCTCTTATAGAGAGAGAGAGAATGGGACTTCCGACCCTCTTAGGAGTGCACAGGGTTTTATAAACAGGTTTGAGGTGGTGTGTCTGATTTACATAGGGCCCAAAGATTGGTTGGACCAGGTGTGATGTTTACATAATGCACTGGGAAGCTAGCCACCCCACCCTAATCTTTTATTATGCAAATGGGGTCTCTACTTGGCCATTGCTATGTTGCCTGCTCCTTACTGTGCATGTGGCTGACAAGGAAAGGGGAAGATGGAGCCACCAGTTTGAACATGCCTAGTCCACAGGTAGGCCCTTACCTATTGGCACATCTGACAGCATTCACCTGTGCAAGCTTCTGGCTTGCCTTTTTATGTCTGCAGCTCGATTTTACAGGCTGCTCTTTGTTAGAAAAGGAAATGATCTGGGGCTGCTTTTGTTAAAAGGAAAATCTTACTGAGGACTTCCTTACCGTTACTATTTGCCTAAATAATTTCTTCTTTTCCTCTTCCTCTTCTCCTTTTCCTTCTCCTTCTTCTTCTTCTTTTTTTTTTTTTTTTTTTTTGAGACGGAGTCTCACTCTGTTTCCCAGGCTGGAGTGCAGTGGTGCCAACTCGGCTCACTGCAAGCTCCACCTCCCGGGTTCACACCATTCTCCTGCCTCAGCCACACAAGTAGCTGGGACTACAGGCACCTGCCACCATGCCCAGCTAATTTTTTGTATTTTTTAGTAGAGACGGGGTTTCACCATGTTAGCCAGGATGGTCTCGATCTCCTGAACTCGTGATCCGCCCGCCTAATAATTTCTTCTTAACTCCTATATCACTATGACCTGAATGTGTCCTCCCCAAATTCACATGTTGGAGACTCAATTCCCAATGCAATAGTCTTGGAGAGGGGGAGACCTTTTGGAGCTGTTTAGGTCATGAGAACAGCCCTCAAGAATGGGTTGATGCCATTATAAAAGGGCTTGTAATAAAGACAGTTTGCTCTTTTTATCACTCCTTTCATCCCTTCTGCTAAATGAGGACACAGCATTTCTCTCACTCAGAACTGCAGCAACAAGGCATCATCTTGGAAGCAGAGAACAGCCCTCGCCAGACACCCAAATCTTCCAGTCTAGATCTTGCACTTCCCAGCCTTGAAAACTGTGGAAAAAAATACATTTCTGTTCTTTATAAGTTACCCAGTATCTGGTATTTTGTTATAGAAGTACTAAGGGACTAAGACAGAAATTGGCACCAGATAAGTGGGGCATTGTATAACAAGTGCCTAAAACTGTGGGAGCAGTTTTGAAACTGGGTAATGGGTAGAGGTTAGAACAGTTTTGAAGTGAAAAATATATAAGCTAAAAAATATAGCCTATATTATTGTAAATGGAGCATTAAAAACATTCTAGTGAGAGTTCGAAAGAGAAGAGAGGTAGGAAAAATCTTGTTCTTTATAGATAGTACTGAAATTGTCATGAACAAATTGCTGGTAGAAATAAGGACAGTAAAGACTATTCTGATGAGGTCTCAGATGGAAATGAGAAACAAGGTATTAGAAACTAGAGGAAAGGTCGTCCTTGCTCTAAAGTGGCAAAGAATTTGGTTGAATTGTGTCTGTAACCTAGGACTTTGTGGAAGGCAGAAATGGAGAATGATAAACTAGGATTTGTGCTGAAAGAAATCACAAAGCAGCAAAGTATTGAAGGTGCTCTGTGTCTTCTTCTGGTTGGTTGTAGTGAAATGCCAGAGGAGAAAAATGAGTTAAAAGTGAAATATATAATCAATAGGGAAGCAGGACATAAAGATTTGGAAAAGAAAATTCTCAGCCTGGTCATATAAAGAACGAAAAGGCTTATTTGGGAGAAAATACCAAGGGTATGGCCAAATGAAATGCTTGATAGGGAGATTAGCAAGGATAGAAGGAAACAAGATGTTATCCATTGAGACAGTGGAAAATTCCTGTACAAATTCATAAATGACTCTAAAAGCATTTTGGAGATCTTTGATGCTGCTTTTCTCATCACAGGCCCAGAGTGCCAGGGTTTTGAAGGCAGAATGGTTTTAAGGGAGAAGCCTAGGACACCCATGGGACCTCAGGACTGGATACCCAGGGCCACCTCAAATCTCCACCCCCTGCATTCTGGTGCAGTGCTCCATGGCCACTTCAGCTATGGCACAAATGGGCCCAGGTGGAGCTTGAACCACTTGTCTGGAGGATGCACATAGTAAAATCTGGCAGCCTCCACATGGTGCTAATTCTGTAAGTGCACAGCGTGTGTGAGCTGTGGGAGCACCTGTATTTCAAAGGATACCTCAGAGATCCTTGGGGTCCAGGCAGAGAACTGTCACAGAGCCAGGGGTGCTGAATAAAATCCCCACTAGGGCAATGCCTAGCAGAGCCATGGAGTTAGGGCCACTGCAGAGGGTCTCTGCTAGGGCAGTGTCTAATGGAGCAATGGTTATGGGGCCACTCTAGAGAGCCCCCACTAGGTAATGTCTAGTGCAGCTGTGGGGACCGGGTCACTCTCAGGCCTACAGCACTGTAGAGTCACCAGTGTACAGCATCAGCCTGGGAAGCTGTAGGAATGCACCTTCAGTGTGTGAGAGCTGAAACATGGACTGCACCCAGCAAAGTCAGAGAGAAGGGGCTTCCCAAGTCCTTGGAGGCCCAACCCCCTCACACCAGTGTATCCACAAGGCAGAAAATGGAGTCAAAAAGATTATTCTCAAGCCTTAAGATTTTATTGTGCTTGTCCTATTCAGTTTTGGACTTACTTGGGACTTGCTACCACTTTCTTCTTGCCTATTTCTCTCTTTTGGAATGGGAATGTCTATCCTATGCCTGTCCCACTATTGTATTTTGAAGGCAGGTAACTTGTTTAATTTAAACAGGCTCACTGCTGCAGGTAAATTTTCCTCAGGCTGAATCATACCTTGAGTCTTACTCATTTCTGATTCAGATGAGACTCTGAACCTTAGACTTTTGAGTTGATACCTTAATGAGTTAAAACTTTTGGGCTGGCATGGTGGCTCATGCCTGTAATCCCAGCACTTCAGGAGGCTGAGGCAGGCAGATCACCTGAGATCAAGAATTCGAGACCAGCCCAGACAACACAGTGAAACCCTGTCTCTATTAAAAACACAAAAATTAGCTGAGTGTGGTGGTGTATGCCTCTAGTCCCAGCTACTAGGGAGGCTGAGACAATAGAATCGCTTAAACCTGTGAGGCAGAGGTTGTAGTGAGCCAAGATCGCGCCACTGCACTCTAGACTAGGTGACAGAGTGAGACACCATCTAAAAAAAAAAAAACCTTTTGGAGCTATTGAGGTGGAATAAATGTATTTTTCATGTGATAAGAGCATACATTTTGGGGCTAAGAGCAGAATGCTACAGTCTGAATGTGTCCCCAAAATTCATGTGTCAAAAACTTAATCCCCAATGCAACAGTGTTTAAAGGTGGGGGCTTTTGAGAGGCATTTAGGTCATGAAGGTGCCCCTCTCATGAATGGATTAATACCATAATAAAAGGGCTTGACAGAGGGTGCGTGGTCCCTTTTTGCCCCCTTCTGTCCATACCACCATGTAAGGACACAGCATTCCTCCCCTCCAGAAGAGCAACAAGGGGCCATCTGAGAAAACAGAGACTGGGCCCTCACCAACCAGCACCTTGATCTTGTTGGATTTCTCAGCTTCCAGAACAATGAGAAATAAATTTCTCTTGTTAATATGTGCAAATTTCCCAGTTGGTGGCATTTTGTTATAGCAGCACAAGTGGATTAAAACAAATGGATTTTACTATAGAGTATTATCTTTAAAATCACATTGTCTCTTCTATGTCAAAAGCATTGTTTTCTAATTTTAAAGGTAATATTTTCATACAAACATTGTACAATAAAGTTGAAGTAGTCCTTTTTTTTTTTTTTTTTTTTTCTGAGACAGAGTCTCACTCTGTTGCCCAGGCTGGAGTGCAGTGGCGTGATCTTGGCTCACTACAACCTCCACCTCCCAGTTTCAAGTGATTCTCCTGACTAAGCCTCCCGAGTAGCTGGGATTACAGGCGCCCACCACCATGCCTGGCTAATTTTTATACTTCTAGTAGAGATGGGGTTTCACCATGTTGGCCAGGCTGTTCTCAAACTCCTGGCCTCAGGTGATCCACCTGCCTCAGCCTCCCAAAGTGCTAGGATTACAAGCTTGAAGTAGTTATTTATCACTGTGTAACACATTACCCTAAAACTAGTCTCTAAAATATTGAGAGTTATTATCTTAATTTTTGTAAATCAGGAAGTGATATACCACTTAACTGGATCCTCCAGTTTACAGTCTCTCACAGGCAGGAATCAAGGTGCCAGCTAGGACTGCGGTTATCTCAAAGTTTGACTGGGAAAGTATTCACTATCCACCTATTCTGGCATTGCTGGAAAGATTCTGTTTTGCAAGAGCCTTCAGTTTCTTCCTGGCTGTTAAAAGAAGGCCAACCTCAGGTTCTTCCCACATGGACTTCTCTACGGGATATCTCACAGCTCGTGGCTCCAAGAGACCCCTTCCCTCCATTTGAGGGAGGAAAGAAAAGAGTGAGGAGGGCTTTGTCTTGCATCTTGGATAGCAGTTCACCGCCAGCAGGTTAGGACACTGGTCAAAGTTGTGAGGCTCCCTTTCCAGTTCATGGCTCCGGATGACATTTCTAGACACACTCTGGACCCTAGGGGAACCTGCTACCTTAAGGGAAGGATCCAGTTCTGGCAGGATTCATCACCTTCTTACTGAAGAGTCTTTGGACCCTGAATAATCAGCAGTGAGACCAGGCACTATATTGAAGGCCTTGGGTGAACCTCTGAGACTTGCTGGCTTCAGGTGAAACTCAGCACATTGCCAGCTGTGGTGACTATAGGATGAGATTTTGTCTGCTTGAGAAATGTGGAGGAAAAAGTAAAAAGGACTTTGTCATGCACCTTAGGTACCAGCTCAACCACAGCAGGTTAAACATCAGGTGGGCTCCTGGAGTTCCCAGTTCCCAGACTTGCATCTTGGATAGCATTTTTGGACCTGCCCCTAGGCACTCAGGGGGCATTTCCCTGAAGGATAAATCCCAGGCCAGGTAGCATTCACCACAAGCTGACGGGGGAGCCCTTGGACCTTAAGGACACTGGCAGTATTCTGGCAGTACTCCCTGTGGGCCTGTGATGGGGTAGCCATGGAATGAGGCTCCTCTGCCTTTGGAAAGGAGAGAGAAGAGTCAGAAGGACTGTGTCTTGTGATTTGAGTCTCAGTTCAGTCACAGTACAAGAGAACACCAGGTGGACTTGTAAGGTTTTTGACTCTAGTCCCTGGTTCCAAGACAGCACCTCTGAACTTGCCTGGAGCCTAGGGAAACTCACCGCCCTGAAGGGAAGGACAAAGATCTGGCTGGCTATGCCACTTGCTGATTGCAGAGTCCCAGGGCACTGAGCAAACATAGGTGGAAGCCAGGGAGTAGTTACTGAAAACATTGGATAAGGCTCAATGCTGTGCTGGCTTCAGGTCTGACCCAGTGCAGTTGTACTGGTGATGTCCAAAGGAATGCTTGTGTCACTCCACCCCTAGCTCCAGGTGGGTCAGAACAAAAAGAGATACTCTATTTGGGAGAAATTAAAGGAAGCAACAAAAGTCTCTGCGTTTTAATCCAGAGAATTCTCTCAATCTTGTGCAAAACCATCAAGGTGGTACCTCTACGAGTCTGCAAGAACTACAGCATTATTGGGCCGCTGAAGCAGATACAGCTTACATTACAATACCCAAGTTCTTGAGAATATCTGGAAAGCCTTCCCAAGAAGGAATGGTACAAACAAGCCCAGACTGAGTAGCCTACAATAAATACCTAACTCTTCGATGCCCAAATACAGATGAACATCTACAAGTATTAAGACCATCCAGGAAAACATGACCTCCCCAAATGAACTAAATAAGGCACCAGGAACAAATCCTGAAGAAAGAGAGATATGTGACCTTTTATGCAGAGAACTCAAAATAATTCAAGAGAACACAGAGATGGAATTCAGAGTTCCATTAGACAAATGTATTATAACGAAGACATTCAAATGATTAAAAAGAATCAAGCAGAAATTCTGGAGCTGAAAAATGCAATTGGCCTACTGAAGAATGCATCTTTTAGTCTTTTAGTAAAAATTGATCAAGCAAAATAAAGAATCAGTGAGCTTGAAGACAAGGTATTTGAAAATACAGTCAGAGGAGGCAAAAGAAAAAGAATTACAAAAAGAAGCAGGCCTACAGGATCTATTATAGAAAATAGCCTCATAAAAGCAAATCTAAGAGTTATTGGCCTTAAAGAGGAAGTAGAGAAAGAGATAGGGGTAGAAAGTTTATTCAAAGGGATAATAGAGAACTTCCCAAACCTAGAGAACAATGTCAATATCCAAGTATGAGAAGATTAGACAATGACAAGCAGATTTAAGTCAAAGAAAACTGCCTCAAGGCATTTTATAATCCCTTAAACTCCCAAGGGTCTAAGATAAAGAAAAGATTCTAAAAGTGGCAAGAGGAAAGAAGCAAATGACATATAATGGAGCTCCAATATGCCAGATAGCAGACTTCTCAGTAGAAACCTTCCATGACAGGAGAGTTTTGCATGACATATTTAAAGTACTGAAGGAAAAAAGTTTTACCCTAGAATAGTATATCCAATGAAAATATCCCTCAAATGTAAAAAAGAACTAAAGACTTTTCCAGGCAAACAGAATCTGACAAATTTTAATAACACCAGAACTGTCCTAATAGAAATGATAAAGGGAGTAGTACTTCAATCAGAAAGAAAAGGATGTTAATGAACAATAAGAAATCATGTGACAATACAAAACTCACTGGTAATAGTAAGCGTGCAAAAAAAAGATATTAGAACACTGAAAGTATGGTGTGTAAACTTATCTTAAATAGACTAATAAAACAATCAAAAATGAGAACTACAACTTTTCAAGATATTGACAGTATGATAAGATATAACTAGAAACAACAAAAAGTTAAAACCCAGGGGAACAAAGTTAAGGTGTACAGTCTTTGCCTGTTTGTTTTCTTGTTTATACAAACAGTGCTAAGTCATTATCAGATTAAAATAATGGGTTACTAGATAGCATTGGCAAGGCTCATGGTCACCTCAAGGCAAAAAAATATGAGTACAGAAAAAAATAAAAAGCAAAAGCCTAAATCATGTCACCAGAAAGAATCACCTTCACTAAAATGAAAACAAGAAGGAAGGAAAGAAGGAAGAGAAGACCACAAAACAGCCAGAAAACAACAAAATGGCAGGAGTGGGTCCTTACTTATCAATAATAACATTAAATGTAAATGAACCAAACTCTCCAATCAAAAGACATAGAGTAACTGAGTGGATTACCATGACTGAATGATCTATTGCCTACAAGAAATACACTTCACCTATAAAGACACACCTAGACCAAAAATAAAGGTATGGAAAAGATATTCTATGCCAATGGAAACCAAAAAAAAGCAGAAGTCACTACACTGATATTCAGTAAAATAGACTTTAAGACAAAATGTGTAAGAAAAGACCAAGAAGGTCACTATATAATGATAAAGGGGCCAATTCTTCAAGAGGATACAACAATTTTAAATATTTATGTACCCAACGCTGGAGAACGCTATATATAAAGTAAATTTGATTAGAGCTAAAGAGAGAGATAGGCCCCAATACAATAGCTGGAGACTTCAACACCTCAATTTCAGCAGCAGACAGATCTTCCAAACAGAAAATCAACAAAAACAAAAAAATCAGACTTAATCTGCATTACAGACCAAATGGATCTAATAGATATTTACAGAACATTCAAGCCAAGAGCTGCAGAATACACATTCTTTTCCTCAGCACATGGATTATTCTCAAGGAAAGACCATATGTTAGCCCACAAAATATTCAAAAAATTGAAATAATGTCAATAATAAAAGCCATCTTGTCTGGTCACAGTGGAATAAAACTAGAAACTACTAAGAGGAATTTTGGAAACTATAAAAATACATGAAAATTAGACAATATGTTCCCCAGTCACCAGTGGGTCTATGAAGCAATAAAAGGAAATTGAAAATGTCTTAAAACAAACGATAATTTAAATACAACATACCAAAACCTATGAGATACAGCAAAAGCAGTACTAAGAGGGAAGTTTATAGCTACAAGTACAGACATCAAAAAGGAAGAAAATTTTCAAATAAACAATCTAGCAGTACATCTTAAAGCACTAGAAAAGGAAGAGCAAACCAAATCCAAAATTAGCAGAAGAAAAGAAAATAAAATCAGAGCAAAAATAAATGAAATGAAAAAAAGACAATACAAAAGATCAAAGAAACAAAAAGTTGGTTTTTTGAAAAGTTAAATGAAATTGACAAACCTTTAGCTAGACAAATGAAAAAAAGGGAGATCTAAGTACATAAAATCAGAGATTTAAAAAAAGATAATACAACTGATAGCTCAGAAATTCTAAGAATCTTTAGTGGCCACTATGAGTAACTATATGACAATAAATTAGAAAATCTAGAAAAAATGGACAAATTCCTAGAAACATGCAATTTGCTATGACCGAACCATGAAGAAATTCAAACTGAACAGACCAAACAAATAACAGGATTAATGTCATAGTAAAATGTCTCCCAGTAAAGAAAAGCCCAGAACCCAATAGCTTTACTGCTGAACTTTTCCAAATATGCAAAAAAAAAAAAAAAAAAAAAAAAAAAAAAAAAAAAAGTTAATACCAATCCTACTCAAACTATTCAGAAAAATAGAAGACAAGGGAAGACTTCCAAATGCATTCTGCAAGGCCAGTATTACCCTGATACCAAAACCAGACAGAGACACACTAAAAAAAAAAACCTCTGATGAATATTGATATGAAAATCCTTGACAAAATACTAGCAAATCAAATTCAACAATACATTTAAAATATCATTTATTATAACTAAGACTTATCCCTGGGATGCAAGGATGGTCAATAAATGCAACTCAATTAATGTGATACATCATATCAACAGAATGATAGATAAAAATCATATATTTCAATTGATGCTGAAAAAGCATTTGATAAAATTCAACATTACTTCATGATAGAGAACGTTAAAACATTGAGTATAGAAGGAACATACCTCAACATAATAAAAGCCATAGACAACAGACCCACTGCTAGTGGGAAACTGAATGGGAAAAACTGAAAGCCTTTTCTTTTCAGATCTGGAACATGACAAAGATGCCGCTGTCACCACTGTTATTCAACGTAGTACTGAGAGTCCTAGCTAGAGCAATCAGACATGAGAAAGAAATAGTGGACATCCAAATTGGAAAGGAAGAAATCAAATTATCCTTCCTTGCATATGATGTGATCTTATAATTGGAAAAACCTAGACTCTACATACAAAAAACTATTAGAACTGATAAATTAAGTAAACTTGCAGTATACAAAATCAACATACAAAAATCAGTAGCACTTTTATATACCAACAGTGAACAATGTGAAAAAGAAGTAGAAAGAGCAATACCATTTACAATAGCCACAAATAAAATTAAATGCCTAGGAATTAACCAAAAAAGTGAAAGATCTCTGTAATGAAAATTATCAACACTGATGAAGGAAAATGAAGAGCACACCAAAAAATTGAAAGAAATTCCATGTTCATGAACCAGGAAAATATTAACATGTCCATATTACCCAAAGCAATCTACAGATTCAATGCAATTCCTATCAATATACCTATGACATTCTTCACAGAAATTGAAAAAATCCTAAAATTTATATGAAACCACAATGGACCCAGAATAGCCAAAGCTATTCTAAGTAAAAAGAACAAAACCGGAAGATTCACATTACCTGACTTCAGTCTATGCTACAGAGCTATAGTAATGAAAATAGCATGATACTGGAGTAAAAACAGACACATAGACACATAGACCAATGGAACAGAATAGAGAACCCAGAATCAAATCCACACACCAACAATGAACTCATTTTTGACAAAGGTGCCAAGAACATACACTGGGGAAAAGACAGTCTCCAATAAATGGTGCTGGAAAAACTGGATATTCATAGGCAAGAGAATGAAACTAGATGCCTATCCCTTACTAAATACAAAAACGAAATCAAAATGGATTAAAGATTTAAATCTAAGACCTCAAACTATGAAACTACTACAAGAAAACATTGGGGAAACTCTTCAGGACATTGGTTTGGGCAAAGATTTTTGAGTAATACCCCACAAATACAGGCAACCAAAGCAAACATGGACAAATGGGATCACATTAAGTTAAAAAGCTTCTGCATAGCAAAGAATATGATCAGTATACAGTAAAGAGAAAACTTCAAGGATAGGAGAAAATATTTGCAAAGTACCCCTCTGACAAGGGATAACCAGAATACATAAGAAGCTCAGCACATGACAAACAGCACATGTTCTCACTTATTTGTGGAATGTAAAAATCAGAACAATTGAACTCATGGAGACAGAGAGTAGAAGGATGGTTAACAGAGGCTAAGAAGGGAATGGAGTGTTGTAGGGAAGTTGAGGATCATTAATTTGTACAAAAAAATAGAACAAATGAATAAGACCTACTATACGATAGCACAACAAACTGACTATAGTCAATAATAAGTTAATTGTACATTTAAAAATGACTAAAAGAGTATAATTGGACTGTTTGTAACACAAAGGATAAATACTGGAGGAGATAAATACTGGAGGAAATGATACAGGCATGGATATTCCATGCCTGTATCAAAACATTTTATGTATCCCATAAATATATAAACCTACTATGTATCCACAAAAGTAAAATATTTTTTTTAAACTTGATAAAAAATTGAAATGGAAACACTACATACCAAATCTATTGCAGTGGAAGAAAATTAGTTATAAAAGGAACGTTTATCCAATCAATGCCTATATCAAAAGAAGAAAATATGAAAGAAAATTTAACGTTTCTCAAAGACATAGAAAATCAAGAATAAACTAAGCTGGAAGTTAGGAAAAGAAATAATAAAGATCATAGCAGAAATAATTGAAATAGAGAATAGAAAAATAATACAAACCATAAACAAAACTGAGAGTTAACATTTCAAAAGGATAAATAAAATTAATAAACCTTTGCCTACACTAAGAGAAAAAGAAAGAAATCTCAAATGAATAAAATCATAAATAAAAGGGTACATTACAACTGATACCACAGAAATAAAAAAAGATCATAAGGGACTACTATGAATAATTATATGTCAACAAATTGGATTACCTAGAAAAAAATGGATAAATCTCTAGACACATACACCTACTCAAGACTAAATCAAAAAGAAATAGAAAATCTGAGCAGACTAATAATGAGTACAGAGATTGACAGTAGCAAAAAGTTTCTCACTAAAGCATAGCCCTGGAACTGATGGCTTCACTACTGAATTCTACCAAACTTTTAAAGAAAAATTAATACCACTGCTTCTCAAACTCTTCCAAAAAAATCAAAGATAAGAGAATACTTCCAAACTCTTTCAATGAGGCCAGCATTACTCTGATACAAAAGCCAGACTAGTATATTATAACAAATAAAACTTAAAGGCCAATATTTTTTGTGAACATGGATGCAAAATTTTTCAACATTAGGGGATGTCAAAAAATCATAGAAAATGGAATTAA